>NC_057804.1:268268228-268473003 GCF_018294505.1 Triticum aestivum | reverse complement strand
CCCGCCGCCTCGCCGGTCTCCCCTCCTCCACCGGCTCCGGCGACGAGCTCCTCCGGCGAGCTCGAGCTCCGCCGCCGGCGCCGCCTCGGCTTCCGCGCCGCGATCCCGATCTGGATCCGGTCGCGTGAACAGTAAACCCTAACCCCGATTTTTTTGCTAAGTCCTGCAAATTTTGATCCATGTTGCTCTGTTCGAGGTCCCGTAACTTTGCAACCGTAGCTCCGTTTTGGGCGTATGATATATCAAAATCTTCGCCTCGACATGTAAATCATTTCATCCCATTGCATTATTTGCATTTGAGGTCATCTTGATATCCAAAATGCTGTTAGAAGGAGGCTTCGTGAGTTAGATTGCAGATCCGTTAGTTCATCATGCACTTTTGTCATTTTTGCTATATTTAATTCGTGCATGATATGCCTGTGCCCCTTTGGGATGAATTGTTAAGCATTTTGTCTTCTTTCCAGAGGTGCCACCCATGCATTTTTAGGATGTCTGTGTTGTCCTGTGCAAGCTTGCGAAGAGAGGTACCTGAGATTGCAGATTTCGGGGACTTAGTGATTTTCACTAAGTCTGGGATATTTTAGTTCATGATGCTATATGTCCAGCTTGTTTCCTAGTGATCCGCGCCTCTTTTGAGGATGATCAGTAAGGGAGTTTTGATATCTAAGTTATGCTCTATCCATTCATGTCTTTTTTTGCATTTGTGGAGTGCTCTAGGTTGACTCAATCGAGCTCAACTTTTGCTTCGTTGTTAATCTGGGCAGATCGTCAACTTGTTTGCGATTTTGCCGATGCTACCGTTAGTGTTCCATGCATGCTATGCCTTCGTTCTTGCCATGTGTAGCTAGCACTTTGTGCCTTCTTGCTGGTTATATGCTTTCCTTGCCATGACTTGCACCGTAGCGAGTGCATCGAGCTCGTATACATGCCTTCGTGAGTTAAATTTCAGCATGTCTCAGTTTTCACTAAGTCTGAAAACTGATTGTGTTCGAGCGATGTTCGTGAGCTCGGTAGAGTATTTTGTGAACCCTTTTGGCCCCAGGTCACTTTGCGTGTTTTGTTAAGCTTGATGAGTAGCTCCATGCCATGTTCTTACTTGTCATGTTCAGGTTTTCTATCATGTTGTTTTGCTGCTCCGAAGAGAGCATCGTGATCTGAAATTTCAGACTAGTGTTAATTTCACTAAGTCTGAAATCTGTTTTGCATTTGCGTTTTAGCCATGCTTGTTGGAACCTCTTAATGGATGAATTTGCCTATGGCTCAGTGCTAGTGTTTTGTCAACCATCTTGTGTACATCACTGCAATGTATTTTGTTTTCATGTTTGGTGGATGTAGCATGCTCATTTCGTTGCATTTAGATGCCTACTTGCTGTAAATCGCAGACCGGTGTCATATCTTAAAACGCTTGCCATTTCCAAACCGTAACTCCGATTCCAATGATCTTTATATCGTTTTCAATCGATTTCATCCCCTCTATCCAGTGGCACACTTGGTTTTCCATGTTGAGGCCAGGTTCATGCATTTCCTGTCATATCTTGCATCTTGCATCCCGCATCGCATCCCGCATAGCATATCGTCATTTCATCATATTGCTTGGTCTTGCCCGTGGTTGATTGTATCCTTGTTGCTTGTTTGTCTTGTTGGGTAGAGCCGGGAGACGAGTTCGCTACCGAGGATCCCGTTGAGTTTGCTTGTGAGGATCCAGTCAACTCTGACAACTGTGCAGCCAAGATGATCATACCCTCGAAATCACTACTATCTTTGCTATGCTAGTTTGCTCGCTCTTTTGCTTTGCCACTGCTATGATGCCTACCTTTTGCTTGTCAGCCTCCCAATTGCCATGTTGAACCTCTAACCCACCATTGTCCTAGCAAACCGTTGATTGGCTATGTTACCGCTTTGCTCAGCCCTTCTTATAGCGTTGTTAGTTGCAGGTGAAGATTGGAGCTGTTCCTTGTTGGAACATTTATTTACTTGTTGGGATATCATTATATTGCTATGTTATCTTAATGCATCTATATACTTGGTAAAGGGTGGAAGGCTCGGCCTCTCGCCTAGTGTTTTGTTCCACTCTTGCCGCCCTAGTTTCCGTCATATCGGTGTTATGTTCCCGGATTGTGCGTCCCTTACGCGGTTGGGCTATAATGGGAACCCCTTGATAGTTCGCCTTGATTAAAGCTTTTCCAGCAATGCCCAACATTGGTTTTACCATTTGCCACCTAGCCTCTTTTTCCCTTGGGTTTCTGGAGCCCGAGGGTCATCTTATTTTAACCCCCCCCCCCGGGCCAGTGCTCCTCTGAGTGTTGGTCCGAACCAGGCAGCCTGCGGGGCCACCTCGGGGAAACTTGAGGTTTGGTTTTACTCGTAGCTTGACCTATCCGAGTGTGACCTGAGAAAGAGATATGTGCAGCTCCTATCGGGATTTGTCAGCACATTCGGGCGGTGTTGCTGGACTTGTTTTAACCTGTCGAATCATCTTGTTGTACCGAGATACCGAGTCTGATCGGTGTGTCTTGGGTGGAGGTCTATTCCTTCGTTGACCGTGAGAGCTTGTTATGGGCTAAGTTGGGACCCCCCTGCAGGGATTGATCTTTCGAAAGCCGTGCCCGCGGTTATGGGCAGATGGGAGTTTGTTAACGTCCGGTTGTAGATCACTTGAACTAAACTTAATTAAAATGAATCAACCGTGTGTGTTACCGTGATGGCCCCTTCTCGGCGGAGTCCGGGAAGTGGACACGGTGTTGGAGTTATGCTTGCGCAGGATGTTCCTTTAGCTTCTCGCTCGTGCTTCGCCTTCTCTTCTCGCTCTCTCTTGCGTATAAGTTAGCCACCACATATGCTAGTCGCTTGCTGCAGCTCCACATATATTTGCCTTATCCATTCCTATGAGCTTAAATAGTCTTGATCGCGTGGGTGTGAGATTGCTGAGTCCCTGTGGCTCACAGATACTACAACTCCAGATGCAGGTCCAGGTGATTCTGCTCCAGTTGACGATTACGAGCTCAGGTGGGAGTTTGACGAGGACTCTCAGCGATACTACGTGTCCTTTCCAGATGATCAGTAGTGGTGCCTAGTTGGGGTTGTCGATTCAGGACCTTGTCGCATGTTGGGGTCTTTTCTATTTTGGCGCCGTAGTCGGGCCATGAGTGCTTGTTTGATGGATGTTATTTATGTACTCTGATGTGACGTGGCGAGTGTAAGCCAACTATGTTATCTCCCCCTTTTATTATATATTACATGGGATGTTGTAATGATTGCCTGACTTGCGACATTGCTTTCAATGCAGTTATGCCTCTAAGTCGTGCCTCGACACGTGGGAGCTATAGCCGCATCAAGGGCGTTACAGGCCTATCCACTCCCGGAGAGCTGTATGAACCTGGTTGTCAAAACCACCGCAATGCACTGGAGAGCATCTTCCATAAGCCTGAACCCAACATGAGCCAGATGTTGAGCATGTTGAAGCCATTGCCACATGACGCTGAATACCCAAAGGAGTTCTTTGTTGATGACCTTGAGTATCTGCCGCGCACCATATATCACATCATCAGGTGGACTCTATGGCCGATCAAAGGACATTCATCAGCTGCAAAACTTGAAGGAGCCATGAAGACGTTGGTCTTTTACATCCTCAATGGCATCAGCTTCAATGCACAAGATTTCTTCCTCAGGCAACTGGCTACATCTGGATCTGATCTGTTTGGCCTGGAATTCTATGCTCCATGGGTCATGAGCCTCATCAAGCAACCTTCTGCTATCAACTATCAGCCCTCTGCTCGCAATCATGTGATCTTTCTACCAGAGGTTGATATGTCAGTTGAAGCCATATACCCTGAGCCAGCCAAGAAGCCTCTTTGTCTTCAAAATGCTAAACACCAAAGCTTCACTCAGCCCATGGAAGGAGTCGAAGTTGTAACTCGTATCTATCCAATGGCTAGGAACACTCGTCTACCTCATCGTGCGCCAACTGAAGCTACTATGAGCACTATTGCTCAAAGGCCTAGGAAGCACTCTCGTGTCCTAAATGACCGAGAACTTCTTGTGGCACTGCATCAGAAACAAGATAAGCATCACTTTTGGCTCAAGCGTCAGATGCAAAGCCTCTTGGTGGACGTAAATCGCATTCGAAATCTTGCCACCAAGAATGCATTTGTCACTCACGAAACTTGTCGGCGATCATGGAAGAGTTTGACCCTGCTCAGTGCTAAATCAGATCTTCAAGAAGATGGCTTCACTGAAAGATTCAAGTTTGACTCCACTCCTCCATGGAATGCTATCCTACGAAGAACTCCATCTCTTGAAGACTCTGACTATTCTTCCTCCGCGGCAACTATGCATGCCAATATGATCGATGATGAAGATGATGCTACCTCACCACCCCCTACTTCTGCACGCATCGACACTGCACCAAGTTCGTCTGCACCACCAAACAACAACGACAACCCTGCAGCTTCAACTACTCCTCATGAGGACGAGTAGATGCTCTATGTCTTCAAACCTTTTTGGTCATTACTGACAAAAGGGGGAGAAGCATATGAGTTTGATAGTCTTCAAGCGGGTTCGTATGGGAAGGTGCTTATATTTTGCCTAGTGTTTACAACTCTCTTTTGATACATTTCGTTGTTTGAGTTGTAACACTTAAACTCGATGGTCGTCTGCTACTCATTTGCTCTATTATGTGCGATGATAACTTCCGCACTTAGATCATTCCACACTTAGATCATTCTGCAGACGTCCATTTTCCATTATGCATGTCATTCTTTAAGTTATATCATTTCATGCATGATGAATTATCTTCTTAAGTTGAAGAGGATCTCCACAAGTACAACATGCCATGTGCATTTGCATTCCAAAAGCAAATTACTTATATGCACATCTTCAGGGAGAGCCCTTGCCACTTATGAAGACAATACCCTATCCTTTACAATTTCACATACTTCATTCCCATTGAAAACTTCAACCAGTTTTTCATCAATCACCAAAAAAAGGGGGAGATTGTAAGTGAATCTAGTGCCACCCCTAGTTGGTTTTGGAGTATTGACGACAAAGTTGGTTGAGGGACTAATGCGTTTGTGAGAATTACAGGATAACACAGGTAGTGTCCCTCATTGATTCGGTTTACCTACCGGAGATGACCCCTAAAAATGTATGAAGACATTGAAGACAATGGTGGTATGTGAAGATATTCACATTGAAGACTATGACATGAGAAGACAATGAGTGAAGACTATGGAGCGCGAAGACTGAGTTGTTTTGTTGTTTCCTTTTCTTCTTTGTTGAGTCATAGGAACCACCGTACTGTTAAGTGGGCTCCAAGTGAACAAAGTCAGAGTGACTGAAGTGATGCTCAACCCAAATCCTATGTCTTCGAGTGAAGACAATGAGTGCAAATCTTATCTAGAGCTAGATGAGTCAGCTTTGCTTGTAGCCCGAGTAAAGTTGCCGTGTGTGTTTGAAATCTGACCGTTGGAACACGTGTCAGTTCCTTAGTGACCCAGGGTCATTTCGGACATATCAGGTCGGGTTGCCTTGTGGCTATAAATAGCCCACCCCCTACACCATAAATTGGTGGCTGCTCAGAGTTAGTTTACGGCTTCTGTTGTTTTGAGAGCAACCCACCTCGGAGCCTTTGAGAGAGAAATCCTTGCGAGGACAAAGCCCAAACACCCAGAGCCAAAGAGTGTTAGGCATCACTGAAGTCTTTCTGTCTGTGTGACCTGAAGATTTATTACACTTGAGGGCTGTGTATCCTCCAGCCGGTTAGGCGTCACGTTCTGAGCATCCAAGAGTCATTGTGGATCGCCGGTGAACGAAGTCTGTGAAGGTTTGGAAGTCTACCTTGAAGACTTACCATAGTGATTGGGCGAGGACTGTGTGTCCTTAGCTCACGGGGAATAAGGTGAAGACGCGGTCTTCTGAGTTGAATCTCAGCCTCCCTAACCAGACGTACAGTTGTCACAGAAACTGGAACTGGTCCAACAAATCCTGTGTCTTCAACAAGTGACTGGTTCTATCCCTTCCCTCCTTTACTTTGAGTTTGTCTTCGTGAAGTCATTACTTATTTGTCTTATCTGTTTGACTTCATTGCTTGATTACTATCGTTGATTGGCTTCATACTATCTTCCATCCTGATCCTTACTACCTTGCTGCTATTAGTCTTTGTACGTTCACAATTATTGCATACTTGACTATGGCTTGCTTGTTGTAGTTTATCTTCCGCTGCATATCAATTAGGTCATTTCTATTGTTTGTCTTTGAAACTTCCACGTTTTGAAGACTTGGCTAAAAATCGCCTATTCACCCCCCTCTAGTCGGTAACCAGCACTTTCAGGGTTCAATCTTGCGGTGTCCTTACTCAGTGACAGAAAGAGTTGCAAGGCACGTATTGCTTTGTTGCCATCGAGGATAACAAGATGGGGTTTTTATCATATTGCATGAATTTATCCCTCTACATCATGTCATCTTGCTTACGGCATTACTCTGTTTTTACTTAATACTCTAGATGCATGCTGGATAGCGGTCAATGAGTGGAGTAATAGTAGTAGATGCAGAATCGTTTCGATCTACTTATTTTGGACGTGATGCCTATATACATGATCATTGCCTAGATATACTCATAACTATGCTCAATTCTGTCAATTGCTCAACAATAATTTGTTCACCCACCGTAGAATATTTATGTTCTTCAGAGAAGCCACTAGTGAAACCTATGGCCCCCGGGTCTATTCTCATCATATCAATCTATATCACTTTATTTACTTGCTTTGTTTT
This sequence comes from Triticum aestivum, assembly GCF_018294505.1. Taxonomy (NCBI): domain Eukaryota; kingdom Viridiplantae; phylum Streptophyta; class Magnoliopsida; order Poales; family Poaceae; genus Triticum; species Triticum aestivum. Next base: position 268,466,235 of record NC_057804.1, on the reverse strand, counting down.
TACTTTACCTTTTATTTTTTACTTTGCATCTATCTAACAAAAATACCAAAAATATTATCTCTATGATCTCACTCTCGTAAGTGACCGTGAAGGGATTGACAACCCCTAAGCGTTGGTTGCGAGTTGCTATCATTTTGTGTAGGTACGAGGGACTTGTGCGTGGTCTCCTACTGGATTGATACCTTGGTTCTCAAAAACTAAGCGAAATACTTATGCTACTTTACTGCATCATCCCCTCCTCTTTGGGGAAATCCAACGCAGTGCTCAAGAGGTAGCAATAGGCATCACGTCTGTGACAAGTAGACCAACTCCTGCCTTCATCTACTACTATTACTCCACACATCGACCGACTCCTGCCTGCATCTAGAGTATTAAGTTCATAAGAACAGACTAACGCCTTAAGCAAGATGACATGATGTAGAGGGATAAACTCATGCAATATGATATAAACCCCATCTTTTTATCCTCGATGGCAACAATACAATACGTGCCTTGCAAACCTTTCTGTCACTGGGTAAGGACACCGCAAGATTGAACTCAAAGCTAAGCACTTCTCCCATGGCAAGAAATATCAATCTAGTAGGCCAAACCAAACTGATAATTCGAAGAGACTTGCAAAGATAACTCAATCATACATAAAAGAATTCAGAGGAGATTCAAACATTTCTCATAGATAAACTTGATCATAAACCCACAATTCATTGGATCTCGACAAACACACTGCAAAAAGAGTTTACATCGAATAGATCCCCACAAGAGAGGGGGAGAACATTGTATTGAGATCTAAAAAGAGAGAAGAAGCCATCTAGCTAATAACTATGGACCCGAAGGTCTGTGGTAAACTACTCACAACTCATCGGAGGGGCTATGGTGTTGATGTAGAAGCCCTCCGTGCTCGATTCCCCCTCCAGCAGAGCGCCGGGGAAGGCTCCAAGATGGGATCTCGCGAATACAGAAAGTTACGGTGGTGGAAATTGGGTTTCGTTGGCTCGCTGGATGTTTTTGGGGTACGTAGGCTTATATAGGAGGAAGAAGTACGTCGGGGCCGCCAGAGGGGCCCACGAGACAAGGGGCGCGCCCTGTAGGGGTGGGTGCGCCCTACCCTCTCGTGGCCGCCTCGGCTGCTTCTTGACTTGCACTCCAAGTCCTCTGGATCATGTTCGTTCCAAAAATCACACCCCCGATGGGTTCATTCTGTTTGGACTCCGTTTGATATTCCTTTTCTTTGAAATACTGAAATAGGCAAAAAAACAGCAATACAGGCTGGGCCTCCGGTTAGTAGGTTAGTCCCAAAAATGATATAAATGTGTAAAATAAAGCCCATAAAAATGGGTAATATAATAGCATGAAACAATCACAAATTAAAGATACGTTGGAGACGTATCAACCCACTTGCTCCGGAAGCCATCGGCCCTCTTCCCGGCCTTCGAGATCGCGTTGGCTTTAGAATACGCAACAAAGATAGCGCACACAGATGTATGTGCACCGGTGACTCGGAGGTAGAAGAAGTGGCGCAGCAAGGGCACGGAAGGCATCACCCCGACATGTGCCTCGCAATAGTAGGCGAAAATCAACTGAAGGAGAACAGAGTTGGGACAAAGATGCAGAGCCTGCAGCTTGTAATGGCGAAGGACAGCATAAAAGAACTCAGAGAAAGGAGGAACCAGGCCGGCGATGACGGCGCTCATGAAGATGGAGTAGAAGGTACTCCCCTTGGCCTCCGGCTGGGCGTAGCCGACTCGGAGCGCAGTCTCCCCCATCTCGCTACCTTGCGCCGCCATCATCAGGCGCGTGAGGGCGAAATTCTTCTCCGTCATGTTGGGGGGATCTAGAGCCAGCGAGTACCAGGCCGGTGGAGCCTCGACCGTGGCCTTACGAGGCGCCATTGCTCGCTGGAGGAGGAAGGATGAGGCGGATCTGGAGATTTTGGAAGCAAGAGAGCAAGAGCAAGAAAGGGGATCTAGAGCAAGGCGAATGAGAGCAATGAAGGTAAGCCTAACCTAGGCTAGCCTTTTGTCAGAGGGGCAGTTGCCAAGGCAGCATGGGGAAGTGGAGACGCCCACATCCAATCAACCGCCACGTGGCGACCAAGGCCGCAGGCTGTTGGGGCCCGCGGTGCTCCGCACTTTCCCTTTCGCTTCGCTGCTAAGCCAAGTCCGAGCGCTCCTTGGGCCCGGGGGCTACCGTCGGTGTTCTGGGAACGCGGGTCCCCAGACTTGCCTACCTGCGGCCTGCGGCATGGCTCAAGCAGAGGCCCAGTACGTCCCGTCTTCATCAACCCAAGCTCAAGACCCTCGCGAGGGGCCAGGCCTCGCGGGGCGGACGATGCAAGGCTTCCTCAGGGGCGGCCTCACCAGGCTGGCTTGCGAGGAGGCGGAGAGATCAAGGCAGGAGTACCTCGCGAGGTGCTCGTGATGCAAGCCATGACGATCGAGACCAGGTGGGCGCCAGCCTACGTAGTGTCCTCGTTTCCTCTTTGGTGCAAAGGGGCCAAGTGCAGGCGTGGAGTTCCGAGGCATCAAGCAAAGGTTACCATTTCTGCGCAACGAGACCAAGACCAGCAGAGCGGCAGGACGGAGGTCACCGTGGAGCCCAAGACGGCGTCATCGCCAGTGCCTTTGGCAGTCGAAGGCCAACTTTAGTCAGGATAACTTGTACCAGATGTTCCCCTTCAAAATGGCTGTTGTTGGCTCCCTTCCCAATCAATATTTGGGAATAGGACCAGTGCCCCTATAAATAGAGATAGCCACCACAGTAGGAAGGGAGGGCTCATCTCACCTAGAGACGATCGTATCCACCCAAGTAGAACACCACCCCTGCTCAAGAACACCTCTCGCGAGGTTGTTCTTCCTTTGTACTGTTCATCATCAGCCCCTGAGGCAATCCACCACCACACAAACTAGAGTAGGGTATTACACCACAACAGTGGCCCGAACTAGTATAAACCTTATGTCCCTTCTGTTGTTCACCGTGTAGCTTAGATTCACGGTGAGGCGTTGGGACGTGGATCGGTAGGAAGTAGATCTTCGCGCGCACCCCAGAGTTCGAACCTTAAGGGTTTTGCTGGAACCCGATATCCGACACATAGTGCTATATCCATGGCTCACACTCATGTATTGCGTGAAAGTTCAAAAAGTTTGAGATTACTTAAGTCCGAAACAATTGCTTGGCTTGTCATCAGGGGTGTGCAAGATGAGGGCATTTTTGTGTGACGAAAATGAAGCATAGCCTAACTATATGATTTTGTAGGGATGAACTTTCTTTAGCCATGTTATTTTGACGAGACATGATTGCTTGATTAGTATGCTTGAAGTATTAATATTTCTTATGTCAATATGACCTTTTATTTTGAATCATTTGGATCTGAACATTCATGCCACAATAAAGAAAATAACATTGAGAATTATGCTAGGTAGCATTCCACATCAAAAATTTTGTTTTTATTATTTACCTACTCGAGGACGAGCAGGAATTAAGCTTGGGGATGTTTGATACGTCTCCAACGTATCTATAATTTTTGATTGTTCCATGCTATTATATTACCCATTTTGGATGTTTATGGGCTTTACTTTACACTTTTATATCATTTTTGGGACTAACCTACTAACCGGAGGCCCAGCCCGAATTGCTTTTTTTGCCTATTTTCAGCGTTTCGAAGGATAGGAATATCAAACGGAGTCCAAACGGAATGAAACCTTCGGGAGCGATCTTTTTGGAAGAAACGTGATCCAGGGAACTTGGAGTGGACGTCAAGCAACAGAGGAGGCGGCCACGAGGGTCCACCGACCTACTTCTTCCTCCTATATATACCCTGAAACCATCGAGGGGCACCACGAAAAACTATTTCCACCACCGCAACCTTCTGTATCTGCGAGATCCCATCTTGGAGCCTTTGCCGGCGCTCCGCCGGAGGGGGAGTCGACCATGGAGGGCCTCTACATCATCTCCAAAGCCCTTCCGATGAGTTGTGAGTAGTTTACCGCAGACCTTCGGGTCCATAGTTATTAGCTAGATGGCTTCTTCTCTATCTTTGAATCTCAATACAAAGTTCTCCTCGATCTTCTTGGAGATCTATTCAATGTAACTCTTTTTGTGGTGTGTTTGTCGAGATCCGATGAATTGTGGGTTTATGATCAAGTTTATCTATGAGAAATATTTGAATCTCCTCTGAATTCTTTTATGTGTGATTAAGTTATCTTTGCAAGTCTCTCCGAATTATCACTTTGGTTTGGCCTACTAGATTGATCTTTCTTGCAATGGGAGAAGTGCTTAGCTTTGGGTTCAATCTTGCGGTGTCCTTTCCCAGTGACAGCAGGGGCAGATAGGCACATATTGTATTATTGCCATTGAGGATAAAAAGATGGTGTTTATATCATATTGCATGAGTTTATCCCGCTACATCATGTCATCTTTCTTAATGCGTTACTCTATTCTTTATGAACTTAATACTCTAGATGCAGGCAGGAGTCGGTCGATGTGTGGAGTGATAGTACTAGATGCAGGCAGGAGTCGGTCTACTTGTCGCAGACGTGATGCCTATATACATGATCATGCCTAGATAATCTCATAACTATGTGATTTTCTATCAATTTGTCAGGAGTTGGCTCATGAAACTATCTTCGAAGATCATCGAGAACTTTTAAGGGCTCATGAGAAGTTACGCTTTGAAAAGCTCCATATTGAGCAAGAGCATGAGTTCTTAAAAGCAATCAATGATGATCTCCGAAAGAAAAGTTCTTCTTACATTGCCAAGAGTTTACTCCTATCTACTTACATGCCTCAAGTCAAGTCTAGTAACAAGTACAAGAAAGATACTTCCTCTACTAGTAACAGTAATAATGTCAAATCCAATATTGTTGCTTCTAGTAGTTCTCTTGATTCCACTAATGATTCTCTTAGCCAAGTTACACTTGAGCAAGAAAATAGTTTATTGAAGGGAATTATAGAGAAAGGTGTTTACAAGAGCCTTGCCGGGAGTAAGCAATTCGAGGAAATTGTATGAAAGCAAAGAAGACACCGGAAGAATCAAGGTGTTGGTTTTGAACGAAAGTTCAATGCCAATGGAGTTGAGTGGGAAGAAGATCAATACCCCAAGACGAAGTTTGTTCCTCAACAAGAGAAGTATGATCTTACTTCCTTCAAGGGAACACAAGCTCAAGATGTTCTTCCACCATAAGACCACAAGAACAAAGGCAAGGACAAGCTTCAAGAAGAGATTGATGCATTTTAAGGAGCACCTAAAGTCTCGGTCAAGTGGGTTCCCAAGGCTACGTCAAGTTCTACTTCATCAAGTACAACTACAACTCCAAGGATTCCCATCAAGATGATGTGTATCCCGAAGAAGAAGAACTAGAGAGTTCTTGAGGGTGACTCCGCCAACATTTTTCACTCATATCATTATGGCAAGGACAAGTGCAATCAACTTCCACATCTTGCACTAGTTCTAGGAGTCACAAACCCTCATGTTGGTAAGGCAAGGGACAAGGTAACCTAATGTTTTCATGGACATCATCTTGTGTGTGCATCACTCTATGTCTATGGATATTCTTGTTTGTTCCTTGTGGGACTAACCCATGTAGGCAAGTTGAAAGTGCAACTCACTCCAAAGGATTGCTCCAAATGATGTACATCAACATTGAGCATCCACATCTTCAACACCTACATGAAGTCAACATCGACAAAACCCAAGGTTAGTTCATCCCTCTAAAAGGGTATCTCACATCTAGGGGGAGCTTAACTCTGAGAATTGAGTCAAAGCAACTCTAATGGTGTGAACACATCAATGCATTATGTAAAAGTGGTAACCCCACTTGAGCTTAAACGATGAGTATGACCTATGATCAAATGTTTATCATTTGGCTCCTAAGTCAATATACTCATATATCGATGACCTAGTCATCGCCAATTGTTTGATAGATGCTAGAATTGGTTGTGCATGCTTTGCCACATATTTCATCTGCTATCTTATTGTGTGAGCATGTTGGTGCATATTTTACTCATTCAAGGACATCCACTTGTTGTTTTGATTGTTTGGTTCTTTCTTATTTTGGCCAAGTGGATGGACAAGAATGCCTAAGAACTTTCCCTAGCTATCTATGCTTTTCTCGTCTCAAACTCTATTCATGCTACATCACAAAATTTGATCAAGTCAGATTCGAACCACTCTGTGTGAGGAGCACTCAGAGTCCCCGATTTGTCATAGACTTAAACTTCCAAAACTTCTTTGTGATTCTCGGTCTGTCCAATTCTTCCATTTCGGTCCTACCGAGATCACCAAGTCGATCTAGGTTTTCAATCTCGATGCAACCGATTTGAACTTTTCGGTCACACCGAGTTGCTGTAACTAAACACAATTATGCATCTCGGTGCCACCGAGTTGTTCAACTCGGTCACACCAATAGGGTCGGGCTATATATAGTCACGGGCAAAAATTTAGAAATTCCTCCGAACCCCTTCGCCCGCGCAATAGCTCGCTCTGCCTCCAAGGTCTCCGGATCATCTCCTCGTCGCCAGCTACCTCATGTCGCTGGTCTCCACCGCCATCAACGGATTTCAACCCCGCCATTGCCGCTGTAGCGAGTTCATCGCCGAACTAGGGTATGGACTCGATCATAGTGTTATCCTCGTCCTATTCCTAACACATTGTGTTCTTATTGATTTTTGCCACGATTGAAACACTCCTAGCCAGTCAATGCAATTCGTAGATTAGATGAGATTTGAAATTTAGGGTTAGGTTTCCGCCGAAACCATCTCGGACCCACCGAGTTTAAATACTCGGTCCCACCGATTTGGCTTATGCCATTGCACTAGTAGCTCTCGGTCTGACCGAGAATTGCTAATCGGTGCGACCGATTTTAGGACTTTGTGAAACCCTAGCAGTCTTAGTGCCACCAAACTGTGACTCGGTCCAACCGAGTTCATCAGTTTAGGTTCCAAAACTGCTTCGGTATAACCGAGTTTGAAAATCGGTTGATCTGAAATGCTTTCTGTGGAAAACTAAAAATGATTTTTTGAATCATTCTTTTGCAAAAATCTCTGCATTTTGTGATGCTCATCCACTCTATCTCATCTATAACTCTTCACAGGGTCAGCAGTCAGTGTTTGCAGCATGATCAGAGGGCATGCAATCAATATGTTGCATTTATTTGATGTGCCACAGAAATTCAATGTCATGAGCCTTATAATTGAAACCATTAAGAGGACTGCAGCAGATCATAAGAGGAGCTGTGGATATGCCCCTCAGATTCAAGAGTTGATTAACTCAAAGATGGGCACAGGCAAATATTTATTGGATAGGGAACATTTTCCTCTCTATCCAGACTTTGAGGACAATGAGGTTGTCATGAATGAGAATGATCCATCATCAGTTCAAGCTCAAGAGAAGAAGGAGAAGGCAAGGAAGGAGAAGGCTGCCAAGATGCCAACTCAAGAGGAGGCATCTGAGTATTTCTTGAAGAACAAGCAGGAGCAGCTTGGTTACTTGATAGCATCATCTCTGAGGATTGAGAAGGGATTGCCCACCCTCACTCAAAATCAGGAGAGCTTGGAGAGAATCATGGAACAAAAATTCTATGAACTAGATGTCAAGGTAACTGAGATTCAGTCAGTTGTGGAGCAGCTACAGGATGACATGCAGGACAGGAAGGGAAATACTACCACTAATGTCTTTGCCAGAGTGCCTAGAGCTCAGAGGTCAGCTGCAGTGCCAGTGTCAGACACCAGAGCCACATCATCTGCACCAGCTACAGCTCCTACAGCTCCAGTGCAACCAGCTCCAGCATCAACTCCAGCACCCTCTACATCAACTGAAGCTTTCGTCCAAGGAGCCATCTCTACACCACCAACTGAAGATCAAGCCTGAGAGTCGATCTAGCACTATGCATTTTCTATGAACTTTTTGGTAACTTGTTGCCAAAGGGGGAGAAAAATGTATAGATCATAGGCTTCGAGAGAGAGAGTGTTGCTTTTATTCTCTCTTGATTTGCTGCTTCAAACTTGTTTGCTTTTGATTGCTTGAGATACTATGCTGTTATCTATCCTATGTGATCATTCACTTTGCTTGGTGATGAGTGCATGTATTCAATCTTTATCATTTTGAGCGCTCCACCAAGATGTATGTGACATGGAAGAGTAACCCATGAGCCTAATTCCTTGTGCATTTGCAGTCCAAAGCAAATTTTAAACTATGCACAAATTTAGGGGGAGCTTTTGCTTATCACATACTTCTCAAAGCGACGATGTTTTTCAATCTTATTATCATTTGTCGAAGCTTTGATCTATATGTTGTCATCTATTACCAAAAAGGGGGAGATTGAAAGTGCAACTATCCCTAGGTGGTTTTGGTAATTCATAACAACATATAGCTCATTGAGCTAATGCTATTCCAAGACTATTATTTCAGGAAAGCTCAATGAATGTCATGACATGGATGATGAAAGTGGATCCCTCAAAATACTAAGGACAAAGGATTGGCTCAAGCTCAAAAGCTCATGACTCTTCATTTTATATTTTAGTGATCCAAGATCACATTGAGTCTATAGGAAAAGCCAATACTATCAAGGAGGGATGAGGTGTTGCTTAATGAGCCTCTTGCTTCATGTGCTTAGTGATATGCTCCAAAACCTTTAGCTACTTTCTCACATCCACGAATGACCTAAACCCAAAGCCAAAATCGGTCACACTGATTCTTCCAACCCGGCGCCACCGATTTCAAAAGTCATAGACACTGCCACAAACCCTAGGCAAATCGGTCCTACCGATAGGGATCTCGGTCTCACCGAGATGGGATTGTAATCTCTCTGTTTCCCTTCGTAACGTTTCGGTCTAACCGAAGTGAGCGATTGGTCCCACCGAGATTGCAATGTAAACTCTCTGTTTCCTTTTTGTAACATTTTGATCTCACCGAAAAGAGCAAATCGGTCCCACCGAGTTTACCTGACCAACTCTCTGGAAAGCTTATTACCAAAATCGGCTCACCGAGTTTGTGTAATCGGTCTTACCGAGATTACGTTATGCCCTAACCCTAACCGAATCGGTCTCACCGAGTTGCATGTCAGTCCCACCGGAAATCACTAACGGTCACTAGGTTTACTAAATCAGTCTGACCAAGTCTGTTGAATCGGTCCCACCAAGTTTGGTAAATTATTTGTAACGCTTAGATTTTGTGTGGAGGCTATATATACCCCTCCACCTCCTCTTCATTCATGGAGAGAGCCATCAGACTAAACCTACACTTCCAACTTACCATTTCTGAGAGAGAACCACCTACTCATGTGTTGAGGCCAAGATATTCCATTCCTACCATATGAATCTTGATCTCTAGCCTTCCCCAAGTTGCTTTCCACTCAAATCTTCTTTCAACCAGATCCAAATCCTATGAGAGAGAGTTGAGTGTTGGGGCGACTATCATTTGAAGCACGAGAGCAAGGAGTTCATCATCAACACACCATTTGTTACTTCTTGGAGAGTGGTGTCTCCTAGATTGGCTAGGTGTCACTTGGGAGCCTCCGACAAGATTGTGGAGTTGAACCAAGGAGTTTGGAAGGGCAAGGAGATCGCCTACTTCATGAAGATCTACCGCTAGTGAGGCAAGTCCTTCGTGGGCGACGACCATGGTGGGATAGACAAGGTTGCTTCTTCGTGCACCCTTTGTGGGTGGAGCCCTTCGTGGAGTTGCGCAACCGTTACCCTTCGTGGGTTGAAGTCTCCATCAACGTGGATGTACCATAGCACCACCTATCGGAACCACGCCAAAAACATCCGTGTCTCCAATTGCGTTTGAATCCTCCAAACCCTTCGCTTTACTTTCTTGCAAGTTGCATGCTTTAATTTCTGCTGCCTATATACTCTTTGCATGCTTGCTTGAATAGTGTGATGATTGCTTGACTTGTCCTAAGATAGCTAAAATCTGTCAAACTCTAAAATTGGGAAAAGGTTAAGTTTTTAATTGGTCAAGTAGTCTAATCACCCCCCCTCTAGACATACTTCAATGTCCTACAATGACGTATGGCCCTTCCCACTTTGGATCGAACTTGCCCTTCGTCTTGTGCGTCACGACGATGGGTCGCCTGAGCACGAGAACTAACTCGCCTTTTCGGAAGACAGGTTGCTTAACGAGCTTGTCGTAAGCTCTCACCATATTCTGGCGGTAAAGCTCCAGGTTCTGTAGGGCATGAAGTCACCCCTCTTCAAGGGCGTCGAGCTCCTGAAACCGCAGTTGTGCCTGTTCGTCGTGGGTGATTTCATCTTGGATAGCCACCCTCAAAGAGGGTAGATGGACCTCCAGTGGTAGGACAGCCTCACTCCCATAAATGAGAGAAAACGGAGTTGCCTGCGTTGGGGTACGGACTGTGACACTGTACGCCCATACAGACTCGAAGAGATGATCATGCTAGTCTCTCTGATTCCTTGTCACCGTCTTCTTGAGTATCTTGCGGAGCGTCTTGTTGAAAGCCTCGATCGCACCGTTAGCTTGAGGGTAGTAGCCGGTGGAGTAGTTCCACTTGATCTTGTACTTCTCCGTGAACCTGTCATCTTGTTGGACTTTAAGGCCTTGCCGTTGTTGGAGGTGATCCGATGAGGTATCCCAAAGAGATATATAATGTTTCTCTCTAGGAAGTTGATGACGCTGTCACGCTTCACCTCCCGTAACGGAATAGCTTCCGCCCACTTCGAGAAGTAGTCCGTCGCGTCGAGGATGAAGCGGTGCCCCCTGGAAGATGGAGGGTTGATAGGGCCGATGACGTTGATTCCCCAGGCATCGAATGGCCAAGAGGGAATGGTAGGGTGAAGAGGGACCGGCGTCCTATGCTTGAAATCACCATGAACTTGACAATTGTGGCACGATCTAGCCATCTGAGGCAGTCTGCCATAATGTCGGGCGAGTAGTATCCTGCTAGACGTATACTATGATACATCTTGGCCCCTCCTTGGTGCCCGCCACAGACTCCATGATGCATCTCCTGCAAGATCTTGTCGGCTTCACTTTGGTTTACGCATCGAAGTAGGACCTCATGTCCATGTGAACGCCTGTATAGGACACCTGCTTGAAAAAGATAGAAAGGGAGTCGTTGTTGTAGTTGGCGCCTCGAGACGGGGTCATCGGGGAGGCTCCCATGCTTGAAGTAGTCGAGGAAGGGTTGTAGCCACTCGCCCTCTTCTACGACATTCGTCATGACGGTATTGACTTCGTACTCTGTCGGGATGAGCTCCAAGACAGCCGGGAGTAGCCACCTTTCTTCCATGTTCACCTGCATTGTTTTATTATCTGGAAGCACCAATGCGGCTGCTAGTTTCGCCAAGGCATCAGCAGGCGCATTCCTACTTCGCGGGACATGATGCACTTCAACATGTTGAAAATTTTTCCATTAGATTCCGGGCCACGTCATAGTACGACACCAGTTCAGGCTTGCGAACTTCATAGATGTCGTTGACTTGACGGTGATGAGTTGAGAGTCTCCATAAGCCCGCAAAGAACGAACCTCCATGGAGAGCGCCAAGAGGAGGCCGAAGATGAGCGCCTTGTACTCCGCTTCGTTGTTGGAGCATTCTTCCTTGAGGAGGGAGAATGAGTGATACATCACCCCTCCTTGCAGTGTTTTGAACACCAAACCTGCACCAGCTCTTCGTCTTGGGGTACCATCGGGGTCGGCATCCATGCGGGAGGCACCATCAAAGTAGAGCTCCCACGACGCGTCGAGGTTGACGTTGAAAACCTCCTCATTAGGAAGGTCCGTGAGAAGAGGTGTGTCGTCTGGAATTGGGTGCGCCGCGAGAAATTCCGCCAAGGCTTGACCCTTGATTGATTTTTGAGGCACAAAGGTGATGTCAAACTCCATCATGCATGATAAGTGCCCATTTTCCATATCACCCCATGAGTGCGGGCTGACTTAAAATGTACCTCACGGGGTCCGCCCTTACGACGAGCTGGACTTCATGCTTCAACGTGTAGTGCCTGAGCTTCTTCAAAGCAAAGATTAGGGCCAAGCACAACTTCTCTATAGCAGAGTAGTTTCGCTCAGCCCCACCATGGTGCAGCTCAAGTAACAACATGCCACCTCCTTCCCTTCATCATTGTTTTGGGTGAACAAAGCGCCTATTGAAGCAGGCTGCGCTGCAATGTATAGAATGAGTGGGCGCCCCTTCACGGGAGCTGCCAAGACATGTGTATTAAGGAGGTACCTTTTGATTTCATCAAATCTGCGTTGGCATCCTTCATCCCACATGAACGTAGCTCCTTTCTTCATGAGGCTCGAGAAGGGCTGGATGCGTCCGGAGAGGTTGGATATGAAACGCCTGATGTATGCTAGCTTCCCTTGCAATGACCTCAAATCTTTGAGATCTTGAGGCGGCGGCATGTCGAGGATGGCCTTGATCTTCTTAGGCTTGATCTCTATGCCTCGGTGACGAACAACAAAGCCATGGAAGAGACCTGACTGAATAGCAAAGGCACACTTCATCGGGTTCATCTTGAGTTGATGTTGACGTAGCTGCTCGAAGACAACTCGAAGATCCTCTTGATGATGCTATGCGATCCTTGGTTTTGACTACCATGTCATCCACATAGTATTCCACCGAATGGTAGATTAAATCGCCAAGAACACATGTCATGGAACGCTAGTAAGTTGCACTAGCATTCTTCAGTCCAAATGGCATGACGGTGTAGTAGAAATTTCCCTTCGGGGTCCCGAAAGCGGTGTAGATGGCATCAGCGGGATCCATCTTGATCTGGTTCTAGCCTGACGAACCGTCCATGAAGGAAAGTGCGCCATGGCCTGTGGTGGAGTCGATGATGATCTCTGGGATTGGGAGAGGAAAGTCATCCTTTGCGCAGGCATGATTGAGGTCGCGGAAGTCCTGGCAGATTCGTATCTGCCCATTCTTCTTCTCCACCGGGATAATACTGGCGAGCCACCGTGGATACTTCGTCTCCTTGATGAAACCTGCAGCGATTAGCTTGTCGACCTCTGCGATTACATCGTCTTCAAGTTCTAGACGTAACCATCATGGTTGCTGCTTGATAGGACAGAACCGTGGGTCAATCTCCAACTTATGCATAGCGACACGAGGGTCCAAACCTAGCATCTCCTTGTAACTCCAGGCGAAGCAGTCTCGGTACTCCATCAAGAAGCTTCGATAGTCCTCCCACTCCTCTTCTGTCAGCGTGGCGCTAACAAAAGTGGGGCGTGGGTCATCCTTTGTTCCAAGGTTGAGTTGGACGAGATCATCGATGGTGGGTTGTCCTCCGTCTTCTAACTCATGTGGTGCTGATATGGAGCTAAGTTCCTCGGCGTCACCTGGCTCACCGTTGGCAGAGTGTTGTTGATGAGGAACGGCGGACAAAGTCTTAGACTCATCGCTTGATGAGACGGACATGGCATGGAAGTTGACTCGTGTTCCGGCACCGAGCTCCTCCTCTTCATCCGCAGGGACGTCGTAGGTATAGCATTCCATCGCATCGTGTATCTGATCGCCAAGGACGCATGTCATGGCATGCTGATATGTTGCACCTGCATTCTTCAACCCAAGAGGCGTGCCATTGTTGTAGAAGTCTCCTTCTAGCATCGGTTGCCTTCTATCTTCTAGTTCTCGTGGTGCTTGCATGGAGTTGAGCTTCCCCTCATTGCCGGGGGCATCGGGGTTGTTGTAGCCAAGCCCAAACTTTGGTTGAGCTTTGCCTTTTTGCTTGACGAGGTCTTCCACTTGTCTCCACCATTCCTCGCATATGGCGGGTGGTGAAGGCATCTTGTTGTTCCGCCCAAGAGTGATCCCGGCCTTCTCCAACAAACGAACCATCTTGGGCTCCGCCTTCATTGTCGGTAGTACCTCCTCTGGGTCACTGCAAGTTTGGGGAAATTCAAATACAAAGTCACATTGTTTTACCTGCGGGACCTTGTAGAAAATGGTCTGGACTCTAGATCTAGACAAATTGGGGATAGCACAAACCTCCAATGGGGAAGTCACTGATACATAAAGCGATGGGGGCTGTACACCTTGATCTCCCCTTGCGACTTCCTCCACTTCTTTTATTCTTCTGCTATCGGCTATCAGTATGGGCACATGCTCTTCCTTCTGAGGGTTGCGTGCCCGTAGCGTGATGGGTGGTGGTGCATCATTGCCGCATGTTAACATCGTGGAGCCTTCCTGGGCACCTGCAGAGCTTCCTAGTGTTGAACAAATGGGCTCTCGGCGAACCAAAGCTGATGAAGAAGTGGCAGCCTCTTGAGAAATTGTTGTAGCCAACCTCAGCGTGATTGGCGTTGACGTCGGGAACCTTGCCTTCAACAGTAATGGGATTGCTGGACCAGGCATAGAAGATCATGTTCCACATGATGTCAAAGCAAAGCCCCCTACCTGCAATTGGGAAGAGGGGCTATAGTCGTACCGCGCAGATGAAGATGATCGCCTACGGACTTGGATCCTGTGACTCTGAGAGGAGGAGCCTTTTGCATTGGCGGGCGAGCTCGGCATGATGGGGAGCTTCATCTCAGCTACTGGCCCAAAACTTGGTTTGCTCAAGAGACCCACCGGGGGTGTTGTGCACCCCAACTGCTGGTCAGTATCTACAATGGGGAAGTAGTACTTCGCATCTACATGGTGAGATTCCTGCACAGTATAAGGAGATATGTTGCCGATGATGCGCTTTTGTGTGCCGCTAGCGCCGAAGAACTTTAGGCATTGATGGAGGGTGGATGGCACAGCGTGGTACTTGTGGATCCACGGTCTTCCTAGAAGGGCAGAGTAGGAGGTATTCGCCTCGATGACAAAGAACCTCACCTTGAAGCTAAAAGTTGACATCTGGATCTTCAATGTAATGGCACCTAGCGTAGGCTTCCCTTGGTTGTCGAAGCCGCAGATCATCACGTCAGTAGCCTCCAAGTCATCCACCGTAAAACCTGCCCGCGTCAAACTCCGAAGAGGGAGAATATTCACGGCAAACCCTGGGTCTATGAGGATCATGCGAAGATGTGCAACACCAATATTACCTTCCACATACAGTGGCCAGTTGTGGTCACCATCATCTATGAGCTTGTCCTCTTCATCGAATGTGATATTGTTCATGAACAAGGGGCTGGAGCAAAGACGGTGTTTCGCCATGGACACCTCGTAGAGTTTCGGGGCTTGGAGAGCCTTGATAAGGGCCTCACGAAGGTCGGGCACCATCATGAGTGCGTCATGCACACTCAAAAGTGCTGGAATCCACTTGAGGTGGGCGATGATGTTGTAGTCAAAGTCACGTGCCTTTATCTTCTCTTGGCCTTGGTGTTCGTATCCCTCCCCCTGCAATGGCCCCTCCTTTGGGGCGGCTGGCTTCTGCACCCATGTTGACTTGATATTTAGTGTTTCAGGTAGGACCTTGCCCCCATGCAGGTTCATGTTCACCTCTTCCAACGGCACTTCCTTTGTTGCCTCTTCAGCATGGAGGACCGCCTGCTCTTTAGGAGTAAACATGTCTTCAGAAGGAGTGTCGTTGTTGCCATGGATGACATTGCAACTCTCTATGCTTGGTTATTGGGGTGAGCTGGCTCCTTCTTGAACTTGCTCCACCTCCTTTGTCGCTGCCTGCCCCGAGCCGGGTGGCAAGAACTGCGCCAAGGTTGGTAGCACACGCCCTGGTCAAGGAAAAGGTTCGTCTCCCTCTGACATAGGGACAAATCTTGGCGGAGGCCGACGTTGACTTGGATCGAACCGCCTTAGAATTCTTGGGGGAGCATGTTCTGGCGAAACCGGGCAAGGATGTCAGGGTGGAATCCTCCTTGCGTATGGCCTTCGGTGCACCATCCTCCAAGGCTCTTCTTCGGGAATGGCTGGGGTCACCAGGGGACAAAAAGGAGATACCTGCGTCTTGAAGAGGACGAGGTTGGATAGCTGGTCTTCAACTTGGGCCAGTGGCAGCCATGTTTCTTCGAGATCCGTGGCTTCACTTGGCGGAGACGATAACTTCATGCTCACCATGTTTACTGCATGGTAATCTGGTTTGATAGCTTCTGGGTCGAGGTTGATCCTTCTCTTATTAATGGCTCTTTGGATCCATTCTTTGAACGCGACACAATCTTCAATGACATGTCCCACATACCTGTGATATGGGCAAAATAAAGGATTATCTGTCATCCTCACCTGATCAAGCCTCCGAGGCTCTGGTAAGTTCAAGGCCCGATGCTCCATAACCTGGTCGAACATGTCCTTGATGAGCTCTCGACGGAAGACGTACTGCTTCTTGAGGAGCTCCTGCATCGACGAGTGTTGCCTCCCTCCGGCTTGTTCGCCTCTTGCACCCAAGATGGGCACATGGCCTTGTGGTGCAGACGACAAGACCTTGGTGGTGTTTGTTTCAGCTAGTGCCTTCGCCCTGCTACCGTTGTTGACTTGTTTGGACGTTGATGCGAAGCGCTTGGCGGGATCAAATGCACTGGCATTCTTATAGAGCTCCATTATCTGCGGTGATTTATCAAACTCAAGCTTCATGGCTGCTACCGCCGTGCTGAGGGCACTAAAAGTTCTAGGCTCACGCCGAGAGACTTCAAGTGACCAATGTTGCTGCATCCCATGGACGCACATCTCAATGGCATCCTCGAGGTGCATCTCCCTGGCGAGACGCACATAACTATTGCGGAAGCGGATGATGTAGTCATCAATGGACTCGTCTCGTCGTTGTCGGACTTGCGCCAGCTCGACAACGGAGAAGTCCTTCTTCATGGCGACGAAGTGCTTCTTGAAAACCTCTTTCATGGCCGCCCAACTCCCAATGGACCCAACCGGTAAACGGCTGTACCAATGGAAGGCGGGCCCGGTTAATGACCCTGAAAATTGGCGAAGGAGAAGTGATGGGCTGTTTGCTGTGTCACCGCATGCCGCCTCGAAGTATGCCAAGTGCTCCCTTGCATCACCGGTTCCATCAAATTGACGGAACTTTGGTGGGTGCCACCCTGCGGGATACGCCATCATGTCTTGCCACGCCTCGTAGGGCTTCTCCAGCTCACTCTCGGAGGTGCGAGGGGCTTGATCTATCGCCATTTGCTTCAACTTCTTGTCCACCATATCCCCAACCATGTCATGGTAGTCCTTTAGCATAACCGCGCGTGGTACTGCGTTGGCAGAACCAGTAGGGCTAACCCAAGGCCGAGCTTGTGTGTTGGGTCGTGTTGAGGCACATCATTTAAGGGCACCCTAGCTAGTAGGAGGGCCCACCTGAAGTTCCTCCTCTTGCGGATCGACCACTCGCTGAAGGACGCCATGTGGAGGGATGCCTTGGTTGTTCATCATGAGCTCAATAAACTGGTCAAGCTTTGACGCCAACTGGTTAATCGTCTGGCGCTGGCTTCTGACCTCTTCTTCTAGAGACACTTCTTGTGGTGCTACTATGTTTTCAGCACTTGGGCCATGGATGCCATCAACGGGTGACTTGGCAGCAGGATCTTGATCCACGAGGCTATCACCATGATTCACCATGCGAACGGGCGCGGTGTGGAGGTCTTCATCACCGCCTTCATAATCTGACAAAACCGATGAAGCTAGTTCATGGTAACGAGGGGAGTGTGGACGACTCTCCAACGATGGCGAGGAGGACGAGTCGGAGAAACCTTCTTCATCATCAAGGTGGTGTTGGCACTCTCCATCTCCGGGAAACCCATCCGTCACACCTTGACGGGCAATGGATTTTAATATTGTATTGGCCCCTGGCCGGTCTGCAACTTGTCGTCGTCCTTCAAGGTCTTGAGGAAGCCTTGATGTGATGGCGGTGTAGTGACGCTTGTACATATCTTCATTTTGTGATGTGCTCCCTCCACCTAATGATCCTTTCCCTGTTGTCACAGGAAGACACGTGACCCTGGATCTTGCAGCTTCTTGC
Organism: Triticum aestivum; assembly: GCF_018294505.1. NCBI lineage: Eukaryota > Viridiplantae > Streptophyta > Magnoliopsida > Poales > Poaceae > Triticum > Triticum aestivum. Next base: position 268,448,387 of record NC_057804.1, on the reverse strand, counting down.
AATGTCGATGAGCCTGTCTTGGCATCCCCCTCCGCACCCATGAGCCATGCACGAACAAGGCCAATGCACAATAGGAGTGTCCTCTGGAAGTCCACCCTTGGGTTTAGCACGATCTCCTCTTCAGAAGGATAGCCGAACTCCTCGGTGATGGCGGGAGGCCACGATTCATTACTTGACCCTTCACTTGGCTGCACTCCAATAGTACCACACAAGGCAAGGTTCTTCTCAGTTGATTCCTTCATGTTTTCAGTGTCCTGCTGGGCTTGAGCTTCTCCATCTTGGTCCATCCTTTCATAGGGAACAAGACGAAACTCCATGGGGAGTGTTGTGTCTTGTGGGAGGGTAGCGTTGGCTGCACCCTCGGAAGCTACTTCATTGTTGGAGGAGAACGTAAGCTTGGCTTCTTCGACGCCTTCCATCGGTGTGGCCGTCGGTGCTGGCACCTTCTGATTCTCTAGTGGGGGTGCTGGTGCGGTAGCCTTCACTCATTCATCATTCTTTTGGGGAAGGGATGAAGAAAGAACCGCCTTGCTCCCTTTCTGAGTGCTTCCCATGGATGTCTTGCGTGGTTTCGGCACCAACCGGCTGAGTAGGTAGCTATAGCGCTCCAAGTCAGGGGAGATGTGAAATTTGATCCTGTCATTTTCTTGAATGACCCCACCATCGGGTCATAAACGTACCTGAGTGTGTCGAAGGACTAAGTCCTCAAGCTCTTTATAAAGAACATGGCGGTTTCTCCGACGCCTCTCGCGCTTGCGCTGATTCTCCGTTGGAAAGATACCATCCCTTTGCACCGGTGGCGTGCGTAGGAGTGTTGGTGCAGGGCGCCTCGTGGATGATGAAGTCCTGTCCATCATCGCCTGCAGCTGTGGCCGATCTCCCCGCCTAGGTGGTGATGAAGGTCATGGTGGAAGTGTCGGTCGCAAAGGTTCCCGTGGTTGCCACTATTGAGTGGGCCGAGGGTCCCTCTCACTGTCTTGATGTCCCCGCCTGGGAGGTGACGAAGGTCGTGGTGGAAGTGCCTGTCGCAAAGGTTCCCGTGGTTGCCACTGTTGAGTGGGCCGGGGGTCCCTCTCATCGTCTTGATGTCTTGACCATCGGTTCCTACGTGGAGGCATGTTGGGATATCTCCGTTGCAGGAAGTGTCGAGTTGGTGAAGGTTGTCGCCGAGGCGCCAAAGTCTGGCGCTCATGTTGAGGATGATGGCTTGGGGCTTGACGCCTCATCCTTCCCGCAGCTTGAGCCGCCGATGCACTTGGCGCTGTTGGATCTTGGAGCCTCCTCTAGATATTGTTCATCTGCTCTTGGAGTTGGCGAAATTCTTGCCGTAGGTCATCGTTCCGTAGCGCGGGTGCTTCATGCCGAAGGGTGGAAAACCTGTTGTTGTTAGGGAGAGACCTTCCGTCGACTGCCGAGTTGTGGAGACACGGCGCCCATGCACCTCTTTGAGTGTCGCCAATGTTGAGGGAGACAGTAGGGCCTGGTAGAACGGGCTCTTTGCGTGAGCGCCACTTCCAAAACTCCTTCATGATGGTGCGTCTCACTAGCTCCTTGACCATGCATGGCTCGTATGCCCAATCATCACGGAACAAGTCATATGGAGGGGTTAAGGTGCTTCTGTAAGTGAACACCTTATCAGCTAGGTCCATGACGCCGAGGGACCAATCCTCCTCTGGCCCCGTGCTTCGAGCGATACGAGAAGCTATTTGTTGGTGGAGTAATTATACCTTGCGGTACTTCCTCCTGTAGTTGCGTAGGGGATGAGGGCTATCCGACAAACGAGCGTTGGCCATGAGCGTACGCAGGTTATGGGACATGGCCTCCTAACCCTTGAGAAGCTCTACCTCAGTGCGCCGCGGAGTTGGCTTCGACGGCTCCGAGTGTGTAGTCGTGGTAGGGGTGTGGAGGGATGCGGCACTAGCCCGCCTGTTGGGGGCTCTGGTGCAGAGGCGTTGAGATGCCTCCACATCTCCTTTCAAATCTGCCCTTGTCGACTCCTTCAACAGGGCGCGCGCCTCAAGCATTAGCTCGCGACGCTCCTTCTTCACCTTGGCAGCCTCCCGCCTTAGTGCCTTCTTCGACTGCACAGTTTGGAACTGCGCAGGATCTTGAGCTTGATGCATGTAGTCCTTCTTGCCAAGCTCGATGATGACCATGGGCGGCATCGATCCAAACTAGATCATTACCGGCTCCGAGTTGCTGCCACGGGAGATTCCACCTACATGAAAGGGATCTTGATGAGCGGAAATCCTCGCCGACGCCTTGTCATGCAGCATGCTGTGCAGGTTGGGAGACGAGCGAAGACGATTCAGATACCACAACATTTTGAAGATGGGAGGAGAACCATGTCCCACCAGGCGTGCCAATTTGTTTGACACGGGAAAAATCTTATGGGCACTCCATGAGAAGGGAAAATAAGGAGTGTAGATTTCTCTCACGCGACGGGAGAAGAAAATGTGGGCGTGCCAGTGTACCGTAGTACACAAAGAAAACAAAGAGATGGGAACATTATTTTATTAATCTCAAGGATAACAAATACAATTCCCGATATGCGCTCCGTGGCCTACTAGCACGGCCTGCCTGACTAGCGTTGTGCGGTCTCTTGGTTCCCGGGGCCTCGGAAGGCTCCCGGTTAACTACTCCCGCGGGTTGCTCCGCGAGATACCTCCGATTAAGTTGTGTGGTCGTCTTCATCGTCTTTGCTTCACGTTCTCCATGCATATGATGATGGTGTGTGTAGGTGCGGGCAGCAGCAAACCCCGTGTCCTCGTCGGTACATGTGTCGCTCAAAACATGGCTATGTGCTAGCCACATCCGCCCTCGCCCTCGCGCCTCGTCGGTCTTGACAACGTTGATGTAGTCGGTATTGGGGTAGCATGGATCCTGCTTGGCTCAGACTTCTTGACGATGTAGCAGCTTCGTCGGGGTACGCAAGGGGTTGCCTCGCGGGAGTATTCTTTTGTGGAGACTGTCGTCAGTGTAAAACCAATGCACGCTCGCATCGGCATGGCCGGTGTAGTTGGTGTCTCATCTTGACTAGACGCCGTGGTTACGGCAGTCTACGGAGACAAAGACTCCGCCTCACAAGGCCGTGAAAGGTAACGTCTTAGAGGGGCGTGGTTGATGCCTCGTCTCAGCTAGACGCCGTATTCAGTGTTCTGCCAAAACAAGGATCACGCCGTGGGACCGAAGAAAGATAACATGATGAATGGCATGGCTAATTCCCCATCTCAGTTAGACGCCGTATTCGGTGGTCTGCTAAGACAAGGAGCATGCCGCTTGTATGACGACGAGACCTCTGCAATGAAGGGTGCGTCTCGTCTTGACTGGATGCCGTATTCGGTGGTCCACAAGGACAAGAGTAAAACATTGCCGATGAAGGATGGCTCTATGGAGGGACGTGGTTGATGCCCTGTCTTAGCTAGACGCCGTATTTGGTGGTCTGCTAAGACAAGGAGCACACCGCCTATATGATGACAAGACCTGTGCAACGAAGGGTGCTCCCCGTCTCGGCCGGACGCCGTATTCGGTGGTCCGCCAAGATAAGGGGAACACATCACAGGGTCGAAGAAAGATGACATTGAGGGGAGTGATTGATGCCATGTCTCAGCTAGATGCCGTATTCGGTGGTCTGCCGAGACTAGGATCATGTCGACCGTACGCCGAAACCTTTGTGCCATGAAGGGTGCACCCCATCTTGGTCAGACGCTGTATTCGGTGGTCCGCCAAGACAAAGGCGCAGCCTCACGGGGCCGAGGAAGGTGACTTTGTAGATAGGCGGGATTGGGCCCCGTCATTGGCGAGCTCCGTCTGCACTCAATGAAGGGCTTGGTGTGGACAAGCTCCGGCGATGTTGGTGTAATCTCCTTGTTCGATGAAGTCCTCTCCGGTGCCGGCAGCGGGATCGAACGAGTGTTGTCTTCGGCGTTGAGCACGTACTCTCCATGTAGTGCATGCATGCTGGATGTAAGGGGGAGACAAAAGAAAAGAGTTAGACATTAGTCTCACCTTTTGGAAACATGACCTTTGCATCCATCACCATCGGAGTTCTTTGCACGGATGAGAGTACGCCGAGTCGCCGATCTCCCACCAACATGCGTGTCTCCTCCCTGTGTGAGTTGTGTGCTTGGGTTTTGTCATGCGTGAGATCTGTGTGCGTGATTTTCTCTCGTGGGTTTGCTGCCTCTCCACAATGTTGAGACTTTGCCTCTATATATAGGCGTCCAACTGGTGTATAGAAAAGGAAACGTGAGATTTCTTGGTCCATATCTTGCTTCGTTCGGCAGGTCACCTTTCCTTTTGTATTAGTTTCCAAATTTTGGAGACTCGCCGATTGTGTATTGCTCCTCGTCCAAGTTGATGCATAAGCCAGGAAATCCCAATGCCGCTTCTACACCTTCCTTCTGCTAAAAACTTTCCATTTGAGCCTGCAAAAAGAAAGGAAACCATCTTGCGTGCATATGATTACGCGGCTGCTGATGGGCCTGCCTTTCGTTGGATAAATACGTGTGCGTGCTGGCCGGCCCGCAAATACTCAAGTACGTACGCACGCGTACATGATTGCCGTGTATAATCTACCAAAAATACATGCATGTATGCTACCTTACGTGTGCATGCAAAAAAAAGGTAACCAAAGACCAGCTATTAGGAGAGGGCTAATGTACAGGTATACGTATATGCCTGGTTTGAGTATTGCGGGTATTCGGACATGTATATGCGGGCTTGCCGGCCGGCCGAGATACCCGAATATGTACATATAGTGTATAAATACCAAGTGCAAAGCAAGCTTGTCATGTACATGCAAACACCCTTTTTTATTTTTATTTTTGAACAAGCATGCAACAGGTACGTACATATGATAATAAGCCCAATCTCAAATACATTACTTGCACATTACTATTGCCAAAAAATTCTTAAAGATAATCATTAAATTGCTCTGTGAAGTACTCAATCTCAAACACATCGAACAGACATATACAAGGCAATTTTACTTCAACTTTTCGTATAAGGAAGCAACATCCTGGACGTAATCCAGAGCTCCTGGTCAGTCCGATAAATGCTCTAGCACAAGTCTTGCCACGTATGTGTCATGTAAGCTACTATAAAAATAAGACCATGGGTAGTGTCCAAGAGCACACAAGTTCGATCATCGTCCACGACACATTCGATCTGAAGAGAAAAATGTACGCCCTTGTTACTTCTTCTCTGAAGCTAATGCCTCGCCTTGACTTTGCATGTTCTGTGTGCATCCCCAATGGATACACTTGTATCTTTTGTCTCCTGCTAACTTGTATTTGTTATTTCACTCGTATCATTAGGACACCATGGGATGGGGCGACAAGTCAAAGAAGTATGGATCGAGAGATGTTGAGGGCTCGACGAACGGCAGCAGGAACGACAAAGGCCGATCAACTCCTCCACCACCTCCAAGCAAGTCAGGAAACCATTCCAAGGGCATGGAGTACACACGTCGGTAACCGCCGTTGCCAAGTGCCCCACCGCTTGTACTCAAATCGCATAGCTCAGCGCCACGGACTACGCGTAGCTACCCCAACTGCAACTCAAATAATTCTGACGAGACATCCATCTCCCTTGATACCGATGCTCCACCACTAGGGAACCTGGAGGTAAAGAGAATAAAAAAGAAACATAGCTCGCATGAATGTATTTTTTCTTACTTCTACATATATCCTGTACACATGCAGAACAAGCTTGACAACGTGTTGCCGTTCGTGCCTATGAGCCGCGGTATGGAACAACTCCTAGATGACATGATGGAAAACATGGACCAAGATGAGTCGGTCACCAAATCCGCACCTCCGGCGAAATCTAGTTAGGTGGCGAAGCACACACCCCGGGCAATGAGTGATCAGCTACGAATTCTTCAATTGTGGCAGGCAGCAATCTCGTCGTAAAACCCGCCTCCCTGGTGACCAAGCCCGCTTCTTTAACCACATCAACAGGCACCCCCGAAGTGGACAAGAAGAGGTCATCGGGAGCTATAAATGACAAAGATGTTGGGATAACTGCAAAGAAGCCAAGGACGTCTGCTTGCGGTACGTGTATAATCCCCCCGCCATCCTTGCATGAATTTTCTTTGGATGTTTTCTTGACTCGTTCTCTTTTTGTCGCCTTTCTAGATGTCTCCAGCAAATCAAATAATCTAGAAGCTTTTATTCCCCTGAGGCAAAGGAACTCCGTGTATTAATTGAGCAACACCAGAATATCCTTGCTGGAGAAAACACTCTGCTCGAGAAGCTCAAAGTCCCTCCAACGAGTAACATCTCAACGCCAAGCCTTGTTCTCCCGCCCGGAATAGCAGCAAAGTACATCTCAATAGGACTCAAGGATATACAAGAGGCGCTAAGGGAGCAGCCAATCAATGAGGAGCTCACCATAACTAAAATCGAGTCCGTGATAAGTATGTGGAAGATCCCGTATGCGAACGAGGTCCCGCCAGACCTTGAGATTCTGATTCGACACCTTGAAGCAGTGGCGGCTCGTCTGGGCGGAAAAGGTGGTCTTGCCACTTCCCACACATCGGCACCCGCGCCGGTGCAAGTGTCATCTCTGTTGGAGAAACTCGATGCAGCTCATGCGGGGATCACTCAAGGACTTTGCCGCCTCGAGACGGAAGGGCCGCACCTAGAGGGGCGCCTTGCCAACCTCGCCTCCATCTGCAACAGACAAAAGAAGTTGGCCGAAGAACATCGGATGCTTGCCGGCGAACATCAGCAGCTTGCCGAGGAGTACAAGGCCCTCTGCAAGAAGGAAACCGGGATGGCGGCACAGGCTGAAAAGCGCACGTGCATCCTAGCTGACATGATGACTTCTAGCTCCTGCCATCTTGAAGCTCATGAGGATGCAGTCCGGAGTTCGTCACAGGTGGCCGAGTCATACACAAGACGCCGTGCGGAGGCGGCTGCCTTCCTGGCCGTTAGCGGAACACTTTCGGAGATCGCGACGATCCTAACATATAAAGCTCCTGAGTGAGGGAGCGGGCTAAAGATCATGGACTGCTCTGCAAAAGCTGCACTTAAAAATATGTTCTATCTTAGTTAAATATAATTTGTCTTAGCTCATCTAGAAAAAGTTTGATTAGTCTCAGTGAACTTTTGTATCATCGATCAATAAAATGATAGCTTTTGTGATATATCTTCCTTTTTTTTACTTTTACTTGTCGGGTCTTTGCTTCATTCTGGCCATGGAGCTGCGTTGTATCAGCTTCCAACAACGGTGAGGCTAGCTAACCACAGCCTCCTTGGTGTATATGCTGCAGTCCTTTCGGCTCGTTGGACTCCACCAATGCTTGATGTAACAGCTTCGACTTGTCTTGCACCAGCCGCGACACCTTCGAGTGCACATCTAGACCTCAAAAATATATCGATCAATCCATCATATGTGTAGGTGTTCGTATGCTTATTTGTATGTCCGTCATCGCGGCCTCCACGTATAACCGAGGCATATATTTCTGATGTACATATTGCCGCCCTCATGCATGCATGTATGTACGTAGGCAAAATTGCCATGCACCACGTACAAGATCAATGAAGAGATTAACTAGTTCGTGCATGCACTAGTCCACCATGTGTGTACATATACTCTTCCCCGTGTAACCTGCACTCCCGAAAATTCCTTTTGGTTCAAAAAATAACAATAATAACAATTAAGGGATTAATCACGTAAGAGAGAGAGGAAAAAAAGTTGGTCCGTATCTTTTTTTATTACTTATTTAACCTCTCTTCTTTTGTACAAAACTGAGTCAAACACATTCAAAGTGAATGGTGTCTGGCGGCACCGCGCACAAAGTTTCCCTCCACATTTCAAAAGTTTTGGCCTACCGCCGAAATATCTACCCTCCCTTCCCCATCCCCTTTTCTCCCCAACCACAAGTCACATTTCCCCTATTTCCCCCTTCCTTACTTCCTTCCTAAGCTATAGCCACTTCCTCTCTTTCTTCCTCGCTATCGCCGTCTCGCATCCTACCGCCAGGTTCGCCGTGATCTTCTTCAAAGACCTCTCCAGCGGTTCCTCCTCCTCCTCCGACTCCTTCACCACCCGGGTATGCCTCTCTTCTCTCTTTCTCTCGGGCTATAACTTAGAATGAAGGATTTTTACCTAGCGGTCGATTTGAGTCATTTCTTCCTCTTGAAGTTCCCTAGGACCATCAGTTGCAATGAATGGAGTGGGGTGGCTGAAGATTTGTCTGCTTGTTGTCACCATCAATCTCCATGCGTGAAGCTAGTTGCGTTTGAATCTGTGGACAGTGGGAGGAAGTTTCTTTCATGTGCAGACAAGGTTAGATCCTCTTCCTTTATTAAAAACCATTTGTTTGATGTGATTCAGACACTGTCACGGTCCCAACCCATTCACACCACACCTTCAATCAAACTAAGACAGTGTCAGAGTTTGTACATAGTATCTAAAAATGTTGCCATCTCATCAACGGTGCCATTAGAAAATTATTTGGCACCGCTTCAGTAGTTTGTGGAGCCAACTTGTCCACACATCTGACTAGCCAATTAGTAAAATACTAAATCTTTATGTAATGAAGGAACTATGCATCAGAGCAACTAGGTGCTCCGGAGTTCGGGTCCCTGATTTTTTTTCGCTGCATCGGCTCGCTAGTGCAGGGCATCGGTGCAAGACGTAGCAACAGTCATCTTTACCTCATTTTTGGCATACATAGTGTATGACCTTATTGCTATTAGTTATATGTTATTAAATTTGTGCATGTACACACCTGTTAGTATCAATTTGTTGTCATCCAAATACTATCGCATGCTGTTGCAGTTCTATTTATCTTCCTCTTAGAATGTTGAATTTGTTGTTTATAGTACATGAGTAACAACTTGTAGCTTTGTTGTAGTTAATTATAGCTTCTGATGTTTCAGCATTTGGTTGTTGTCTCAGTCGCAATTAATTCATTTGCACATTGATCTTTTTGAGAAGATATGTCATAATTAACCTGTTTCTTCAGTTTTTCAAAATAAGTATTGGTGATTTTCTATGTTGCTATAAACCCATTTTCCCTAAAATTGTTACTGATCTAGTTGTAAATATTATAGGATGAATGGAAGTGTTCTCACTTGGAGTGGGTTGATCATGAGTGGCCACAGTCTTTGAAGATGTGCCTAGCAAAGCTCTGGAGCATGTATTAGGAAGTGAATAGAGGTAGGCTTAGAAAAAGTGTTGTCAACGCTGAAGAATATTTAAAGATGTCGGCTAAAATGAGGAAGGTGGAGAATGAGCTCAGATTTTTTAAATCTGACTTTGCTAAGATGGTGATGGCGAGGAGGAGGCACTTTCCTAGCTGGCCAGTGCAAAAGATGTTATTACTAAACTAAAAGCAAAGGTGGATAAGGCGAGCCTGGATGATCTTGATTAGGGAAATGAATATATTGTTCTAATATCTTCTTATGAAGTTTAACTATCTATATGTTGTACTGTGTTGTTTTCCGGTAGCCATCGTTCTATGATGTTAATATATATATATGTGCCTGATATGTGGCAAACAATTGTTCGATGTGAAATGTGAATTTTGGTAATAGTGGATTTATTAATTGTAAACTAATAAACCTGCTAAATGGGTCATGGAACTTTGCCAACGGTTCTAGAAGTAAAAGCGCTTGTGATGGATAGCCCAATGCCACACAATTTTCTTCAACAAATCGTGTGTGATGTAGTTGATAAAAGCAAACGGTTAACCAAGGAAGAGCGTGTGTGATAGTTACACCTACCATACACGAGCCTATACATAAACCTGTATGGGATGTACATACGAACGCAAACGTTTTCGCTGGATTGACTATGTGGGATGTACATACGAACGAAAATGTTTTCCCTGGATTGATTGTGTGGCAAGTACATACGAACGCAAATGTTTTCCCTGGATTGACTGTGTGGGATGTACATAAGAACAGAAACGTACTCCTTGGGTTGATTGTGTGTGATATACATACGAATGGATTTTTTTGTGGGATTCACCATGTGGTATGTACATACGAGCGGAAACAATTGGGTTTCGATACCTCGCCTAATCGCACACGAGTTCATTTTGCCCCAGCCTGTGTGCCAGGAGGGCCTATCCCCGACGGTTTCTGGGTCATGTGGGAAGGACCCCCTATCGCCCACACTCACTTGGCGACGGTTCGAAATGCCTCCGCGGAAAGGGGTTAAAAACCGTTTGTATAGCACCGACGTGTACTAGTGACTTCCATTCATCCTATAATATTTAAAACAAGATCAGTAACAATTGTAGGGGAAATGGATTTCTAGCAACATAGAAAATCACCAAATACATGTTTTGATAAACAGAAGAAACATGTTAATTATGACATATCTTCTCAATAATATCAATGTGCAAATGAATTATTTGCTACTGAGATAATAACCAAATTCCGAAACATCAGAAGCTACAATTAACTACAACAACGCTACAAGTTCTTAGTCATGTACTATAAATAAAAATTTGAACATTTTATGAGGAAGCTAAATATAACTGCAACAACATAGCGACAATGTTTGGATGCCATTAAATATATACTAAAAGGTGTGTACATTCACACATTTAGTAACATATAACTAATAGCACTAAGGCCGTCCACTGTGTGTGCCAAAACCGGTGTAAAGACAATTGTTGCTACATTTGCCATCGGTGCGCTGCACTAGCGAGCCGAGGCAATGGAAAAAGATCAGGGACCCGGACTCTGGAGCACCTAGTGGCTCCAATGCCCAGTTCCATCGTGCCATAAAGATTTAGTATTTTACTGCTTGGCTGCTCGGATGTGTGGACCAAAGTTGGCTGCACAAATTGTTGTAGCGGTGCCAAATAATTTTCTAAAGGCACCGCTAATGAGATGGCAACATTTTTAGATACTAGGTACAAACAATGACACTACCTTAATATCCACAATAACATAGCACAGTCACAATGTCTGAATCACATCTAACAAATGATTTGTAACAATGAAAGTGGGGCTAACTTTCTCTGCACATGCCATAAACTTCCTCCCACTATCCACAAATTCAAATGCAACTAGCTTCACGCATGGAGATTGATGGTGACAACGAGCAGGCAGATCTTCAGCCATCCCACTCCATTCGGTGCAACTGATGGTCCTAGAGACCTACAAGAGGAAGAAATGACTCAAATCGACCGCCAAGTTAAAATCCTTCATTCCAAGTCATAACCCGAGAGAGAGAAGGGAGGCATACCCGAGTGCTGAAAAATTCGTCGTCGAAGGAGGAACCACTTGAGAGATCATTGTTGAAGACCGTGGCGTCCCTGGCGGTAGGATGCGAGACGACGAGGGCGTGAAAGCAAGCGAGGAAGCGGCTATAGCTTCGGAAAGAAGGAAGGACAAAACATGGGAAACATGACTTGTGGTCAGAGAGAAAAGGGGGTGGATGTCAGTGTCAAAACTGGCGGATCTCAGGTAGGGGGTCCCGAACTGTGCGTCTAAGGCTAATGGTAACACGAGGCGGGGGACACAATGTTTACCCAGGTTCGGGCCCTCTCTATGGAGGTAATACCCTACTTCCCACTTGATTGATCTTGATGATATGAGTATTACAAGAGTTGATCTACCACGAGATCGTAGAGGCTAAACCCTAGAAGCTAGCCTATGATCATGATTGCTCTTGTCCTATGGACTAAACCCTCCGGTTTATATAGACATCGGAGGGGGCTAGGGTTACACAGAGTCGGTTATAGAGAAGGAAATCTACATATCCGAATTGCCAAGCTTGCCTTCCACGCAAAGGAGAGTCCCACCCGGACACGGGACGAAGTCTTCAATCTTGTATCTTCATAGTCCAACAGTCCGGCAAAAGTACATAGTCCGGCTATCCAAGTAACCCCTGATCCAGGACTCCCTCATTAGCTCCTGAACGAGGCTTCAATGACGATGAGTCCGGTGCACAGATTGTCTTCGACATTGCAAGGCGTGTTCCTTCTCCGAATACTCCAAGGTAGATTTTGAACACATGAATCATGTCCGGCTATGCAAAACAAATTCCATGTACCACCGTAGAGAGCAAAATATCCCACAAATTTAATCTGTTGACTACTTGTCATAGCGTGACATCACGCTACAGCCCAGTCATTATTCGAACCGTTTTTCTCAACCTGTCGCTGCACGTCTTGCGAGGCAGTTTTATTGGCACGTCTTGTCAAAGCAGAGATCGTGTTCCCCTTATCACGAGATTCTCATCAACACGGGCATGGGTAACCCAGCCATGCCGTTAGTATGACCCCTTGGTTTTAGGCAAGTTCCAAATGGCCACGCGGAGGATGCTTGATATTCACCCTCTTTATAAAGAGTTCAAGACCTGTCCTTTTCTTTTCACGCCCGATCCTTCTCTTCCCCTACCTGGAGTTCCAACACCCAAGGTTCAGTCTAAGTGCTCTGGCCCTTCAACCATGTCCGGATCCAACCTTCAAGGCCGGTGGATGGCCTCCTCCGTCATAGAGGAGGACATCAAGAAGCTTAGGGAGGGTAGGTATCTGACCGCTGAAATCCTTCACAGGCTATCTGTTCAAGGGCAAGTTATCCCCACTCCCGAACCCAACGAGAGTGTTGTATTCGTTTCCGACTTCCTCCGAGGGCTAGGCTTTAGTCTTGATCCCTTCGCTAGAGGGCTCATGTTCTATTACGGGCTAGATTTTCATGATCTAGCTCCAGATTCCATCCTTCACATCTCGTCGTTTATCATTGTGTGTGAGGCCTTCCTCCGCATTACCCCACACTTCGGCTTATGGCTCAAGACCTTCAATGTGAAGCCAAAGATGATTGACAGGCGACACGCGGAATGCGGAGGCGCTATTATAAGCAAAGGTGCCGACACCCTATGGCCAAAGGGTTCCTTCCCGGAGGTGTCCGACCTATGGCAACGGGAGTGGTTTTACATCACAACACCCCGAGGTACAAAGTGGGCAGCCGCCCCGGCCTTCCGCTCTGCCCCTCCGCCTCAACTAGCATCATGGGTCAACAAAGGGCTGGACTGGGGGCCTGTTAATGACGTGCTGACATTGCAAAGCCGCATACGAGATCTCCTCAACAGGGATATCAGTCTCGTGAAAGTAATTCAAGTAATATTAGTTCGTCGGGTCCTACCATGCCAACGTCGATCTCTCCAGATGTGGGAGTTCAACCCGGAAGGAACGCAAACCATTCAACACTTCTTCGGCGTGACGCTCGAAGGGATGTATCGATTATTCTTGGGATCGCGAATAAAGCATCCGGACACCATCGAGGATGGGGGTCTGAACTGCAATCGTCCAGATACCCAAGTAAGTAACTCCACGACTGAACATGCTGTCATTATATTTGTAACAATATTATTCTGAAAAATTACCCTCGGCCAGGACTGGATAAGAAAGGCGAAGAGGATCACGTGTTCGGCCCCTCTTCCTGAAGGCTCACCGGATCCTGTACTAACTCGGATGCTGTCTCTCGCACCTTATCAAGTGCCATTAGGAGAAGACGAGGGGAGGAATAGAGAAGCCAAAAGCGATCTTCATACGTTACACATACGACCCGGGGGAATTAGTGCCTCCGCATCGGAGGATGATCGGGGAGGTGAATCTAGAATCCCCTCTCCCCACGAAAAGAAAAGGACCACCCCTGAAGACTTGGAACCAGAGGTTTCCAAACGAGGGAAGAAACCTTCACCAAGGGACCCTGCCTCGGAGGGCGTCCTTACCGCACAACGCCCACAAGGGGGCCAACCATCAACCAAGCCGTAAGTGAACGAAGGTAGTTTAGTAAATATGTCCTGCTTTTTCCCCGAGAATAACAACCGAGACATATATTTTGTAGTCCGGTTCATAGCCCTTCTCAACAATGTTCGCCCTTGGGGATCTTCTTCCGGAGATGATGGAGAGCAAAACGCCTCCTCCTGCTTCCCCACCTCATAAGGCGGACGACCCTAAGGTGTCGTCACGGAGGATTTCTCCTGATCCACAAAGGCTAGAAGGTAACTCTTCGGCCGCCCGAAGTCCGGAGTACATGGCTCCTAAGGAGACCAACAGAAAAAGCCCGGGATTGTCCGGTGTACAAGTGGACACATTGATAGGTCTTCTGGAGCAAGCGGCTATCTCAGAGGCACATCATACCTTAATGGGTACGGTGGTTGAGAGGATTTCATCCGCAAAAAGCGGATTGAATGAAGCTTTTACGAGCCTGCTAAGAGGCTTTGAGGTATGCAAAGTAATATAAATATTTTTGACTGTACCGCATACGCAAGGTGTGCTTTGTATAGATAGTAGCCACTGAGACTCTGGATGCCGTCCAGGCGCGGCGAGAAGAGGATCATAGTCTCAGGTAATGATAGCGCTACTTTCGTGCGCAGTCAGCTGCAGATCCGGCGGTTGACCGAACTGCTAAATTTGCCGAATTGAGGCGACAACTTGACGTGGAAGATGCGGACATCACGCTTGTTAACAAGCGGCTTGACGAGGCATAGGGTATGTATATTCGGGTCGTCAACAAATATGAAAAAGAGCATGATGTTAGTATTTATAGTATGCTTTGACTGCAGATGGAGCTGCCGCCGTGGAGACCCTTTGGGCAGAACTTGCCGGAGCCAAGGAGCAAGCCAGGAGAGGTGATGCGGCCGCCCTGAAGGCAGCCGAAGAATTGAAAGCCGAATAGGCCGCGCATCGCCAGAGTGAGGATAAAATAGCCAACATGGCTATTGAGGTAGAAAATGCCACCAGCCGATATGAGCTTCTCGAAAGGGAAAACCAAATGAAAACGGCTGACCTAGAGAAGGCGTTGCAAGCAGTAAAGGAGACTCGCTCTAAAATTAGAGCAGCGTGGTAGGAGCTTCGGCAAGCCGGTGACATCGCGGCTGGCAAGCCCTTTTTATTGTGAATGAAGTTCGGCAATCCGAAATATGCTCCTCTTGATCAATTGTGGAGTTCTACAGACGCATACTTAGATTTTAAAAAGAGTGCTGCTGATGCGACGGAGTATTTCAAGGATTGGAAAGATCATGAGGTGGAAAGATTGTTCTGGTCACAGTTCAGTGCTCCAAAGCGTCCGCTACTGTTGAATGAGCAAATGGACGAGTGGGCTGAGCTCCATAGGTTGTCCGGACTTGCCATGAAGGCTGTCGTGGATCATCTGTGGCCGAAGGAACCGAGCTCGGATAGTTATTTTGGTTTGGTGCAATGATTTCTTCGTGTTGTGCCGCATATCGACGCTGTCAAGAGGTCGGCATGCATAGAGGGTGCGCGGATGGCTCTTGTCCATGTTAAGACATATTGGGCGAAGATGGAGGCCACCGCTGTTGCAACCAGGCGTCCGCCCGGGGGTCAGGACTCGCCCGAGCACTATTTTGTTGAAGTCCTAGAAGGTGCCCGTTTAATAGAGGCTCAGTGCTCAAAGAGTACCATGTTCAAGTGGCATGTCTCTTGATTGTAAAAACAATGCTTTTTTGATAATAAAGGCTATATTTATACTTTTGCCCGTAAAGTATTGTAGTGCCTCCTGTGTGGCTGTTTATGTATGTATGTATATAACCTGAAAGATTGTAGTCGTCGGCTTCCACCCCACGCATATAATGCGGGGGTGTTCGGTAAAGCGCGTAATCACACTTAATCCAACATCCTGGTCCATTAAGGAGGTGATAGCGCGGCGAACAAGGCAATCAGACTATATAGCTTTAACACTTTCACTTAACCATAGGAGTTTTACGGTGGAGCTACTATATAGCCCCTGGTACATCCGCGTTCATCTGAATACGGTGCATGTACATACGTGACAGGGAAACCGGTCCTTCGTTAATGCGGAGGAATCAAGAAGATTCCGCTGGGTCATCGAGTGGTTGACCAGTCTCTTGCTTTCTCATGATAGTCAGTTTTCGTCTTTCTCTACTGAGGTGCTCGTCCAGATGAACCAGGGCACAATCGCAGTAGTTCCCCCGGTGCCATCTTAGCCGATAGAGCGAAACGTAAGGTAGCAAAACAAAAGAGCCGGGCAAACCCAACTATTGACGAAAGACATGATTCAGAGCTGATGCATATAAGGCCAAACTCGCAACACCGAACACTCCCGAAGGTATTCGGACTTTATAACATATATTGGGCAGAGTACCGCCCTCGATAATGAGCCCTGAATTTCTAGGTACGTGCATTAATATGGTGTGACGAAAGAGCTTTCCAATAACGCAAGTGTCCCTCTCGGTTGTTTTAAGTGCCCGGAGGGTGTGAGGCAACAAGAGACAATAAAAAAGGTTTACAAAGGGTCTTAATATAAAAAGGAACCTTTGAATGGGGCCCTGATGCACGTCTGCGCCTTTGTCTCCGTTGTGCTGTATCCTGGAAGGGTGTAGCACGATGATCATCTGTAAAAAAGAAAAACCCAGGTGAAAGAATCTGGTGTGATCGTGAAAAAAGTTGGTTATTCTTAATGAACCATGAGAATTCAATCTATTGTGTATTAATAGGGTCGAGCCGAACTATGGACCCTTTTACATGCGGGCAGCCCCTAGCACCACATATGGGGGCATATCCGTCGACCATGCTCAGGTTTATCTGGGCTACTACAACTAGTGGTGCGCCAGACACGTCTAGCCATGTCCGTGGTCTCGATGACCAATCATTATGTCGGGTTGGAGAGGCCGTTCAGTGGTTCGGCTGCTAGAGCCGCCACATACTCTTCCGCATGCAAGGAACGCTCTGTATTTCCGTTGATTGTGATGACGCCACGCGGACCGGGCATCTTAAGTTTAAGATAAGCGTAATGCGGTACTGCATTGAAATGAGCCAAGGTCATTCTTCCGAGTAGTGCGTGATAGCCGCTTCGGAATGGAGCGATGTCGAAGATTAGTTCTTCACTTCAAAAGTTGTCAGGAGAACCGAATACAACCTCTAATGTTAGAGAGCCTGTACAATGGGCCTCTACACCTGGTATTACTCCTTTAAAGGTAGTACTGCTTTGGCTAATTCTTGACGGGTCTAACCCCATTTTGCAGACAGTGTCTTGATATATCAGATGAAGACTGCTACCGCCATCAATGAGGACTCGGGTGAGATGGTATTTGTCAATTATTGGGTCGGGCACCAAGGCAGCCGAACCACCATGCCGGATACTAGTCTGATGATCCCTGCGATCGAAAGTGATCGGGCAGGCCGACCATGGGTTAAATTTGGGGGCGACAGGCTCTACCGCGTATACATCTTGGAGTGCGCATTTGCGCTTCCTCATTGGTATGACGTAGATCATGTTCACTATTTTGACCTCTGGTGGAAATTTTTTCTGTCCCCCAGTGTTCGGCTGGTGAGGTTCATCCTTGTCTTCACTTGGCGGCTCCCTCCCCTTGTGTTCGGCGCTTGCCGGCCTGCTTGAAGACCCAACATTCTCTGTTGGTGTGATTCGCAGGTTTCTCAGGGGTGCCATGAATCTGACATGATCTGTCTAGAATTTTGTTTAGGCTGGACGGTCCATCTCTGCTGCCTTTAAATGGCTTTTTCCTTTGACCGGGTCCCGAGCCCCTGAATCTGGTGTTTACTGTGGAGTTGTCTGGGCTGTCTTCATTGTTTTGATGCTTGTTTTTATTGCGTCGCGGCTTCCCATTGCCGTCCCTGATTTCGGATGTGCATGGGTCGCTGGTGCCACTGCGGGCCAACCAACTGTCCTCGCTCATGCAAAAGCGGGTCATAAGGCTTGTTAGGGCTGCCGTTGTCCTCGGCTTTTCCTGGCTGAGGTGTCTGGCAAGCCATTCATCCCGGACACTGTGTTTGAAAGACGCTAAGGCTTCGGCATCCGGGCAGTCGACGATTTGGTTCTTCTTGGTGAGAAATCTATTCCAAAGCTGACGCGCTGACTCTCCGGGTTGTTGGATTATGTGACTTAAATCATCTACATCAAGGGGTCCGACATATGTCCCTTGAAAATTAGCCCTGAAAGCGTCCTCGAGTTCCTCCCAACTTCCAATGGAATTCTCGGGGAGGCTTTTCAACCAGTGCGGAGCTGGTCCTTTCAACTTGAGGGGTAGGTATTGATGGCATGGAGATCGTCTCCGAGAGCCATGTGGATATGAAGAATGAAGTCCTCAATCCAGACAGCAGGGCATGTTGTTCCGTCGTATGCCTCAATGTTCATGGATTTGAACCCCTCTGGAAATTCATTATCCAGTACCTCATCGGTGAAGCACATGGGGTACGCGGCACCCCTGTATTATGATGTGTCATGGCATGCTTCCGGCGGATGTAGTGTTCGGTGTTCATTCTGAGCAGGTAGTCGATCAGTATAGTCGTTTTGGTGGTCATGTTCCTGCTTAGGAGCATGCTTCCTAGATCCATTGATGGACCTGGCTATACCGGCTCTTTTGTCCAGGTGCTGACGTAGATCGTGGCTGACTTATGTGCGGCATCATGAGCCGCTCTGTCTCGGCCACGGGGTAGTCAGTACGCCAGATCGGCCGTATTATTTTTAGGCGGGATGGGCTCTATAGCCTCGTCGTCGAATTCGGGCAGCAGCTTGCGCTTTGGGTAGCGCTTTGTGTGGCGATCGCCACCATATTTTTCGTCAGTGTCGAGCACTTTGTTCCATCTATGGTTGAGCATATCCTGCGCGGCCTTAAGCCTTTGCTTCTTCTTCTTTAAACTCCTCACGGTGGCGATAAGCCTTTTGTGGAGGTTCTCTTGTTCCAAGTGCTTTTGGGGGATGATGAGTGGATCATCGACCGGACTGTTCTCCTATCAGAGATAGGTTTATAAGTTTTATCTTCGGCATCGCTGTGATCAGACAGCGGCCCCGAACTATGTTTGCCATCCCCTGGCTCATCCTGCTCCATCACTGGCTCCATGGGGTCGTCGTTGCCTTTAGAGTCGTCCGGGGTATTATTCTTTCTTGTGCCGTTATCGCTGTTTTTGCTGTGGCGGGATTT
This sequence comes from Triticum aestivum, assembly GCF_018294505.1. NCBI lineage: Eukaryota > Viridiplantae > Streptophyta > Magnoliopsida > Poales > Poaceae > Triticum > Triticum aestivum. The sequence goes on along the minus strand of NC_057804.1, from coordinate 268,429,487 downwards.
AGAGCGGCGCCGCAGACGTCGGTGCTTCAGTTGCTTCTCCAAAGGATTATCCTCTGTTGCATCCTTCCGTTCCTTGTCATTGTTTTCTTTGAGTGTGTCCACCATGTATATATCATATGATGAGGTGGCTGTCCAGCGCCCTGTTGGCGGTGGTTCCTGTTCTTCTCCGGCATCGTCTATTAGGACCCCGACTCAAAGCCACACCGATCTAGCATGTAATACCTCATATCACTTTGCGGCCTCACACACGGTATCCCCACGGGTGTCGCCTTACCTTGCCCGAGACCATTTGCGCCTTTTGGCACACGTATATGATAGTATCGCTAGCATCCATATGACAAGGAGCCCGGGCTGACATGGCTAGTCGTGAACCCAAAGTGGCACTAACTTACAGGGACATGCATACATGAACCAGCAACGAATGTGTCGGTCATCAGTGAGTGAATCCGGGCTATAGCAACAGGGCTAGCAGGACTCCGGTAAATCGGGCTGTAGCAGGCTAACAGGACTTCGGTAGACACCACGTGACATTTCCCCGAAGGGAGAGACACAGGAACGAGGAAGGACACATGCCGGCCAACCTAAGTGTTCCGGAGCAGTAGCAAGCTACCAAGGCTCAGTGGAAGCACTAGGAGACATTTCCCGGTAAGAGAGGCTACCAAGGATAAACAACTAGATAGTTAGATCCCACACATACCAAGCATTTCAATAGCATACACACAATATGCTAGATATGTGCAATTACAACATGGCATCACAACATGACTCTACAACTCAAGTATTTTATTCAATAGGCTCCGAGGAGCGAGATATTACAAACATGGGTCTCATGACCCAACATTCAGAGCATACAAGTCAAGCACATGCGGAAGCTTAACATGTCTGAGTACAGACATCTACAAATGAAAAGGGCAGAGAAGCCTGACTAATTACTAGATCGTGCCGAGGGCACAAGATCGTAGCTGAGGTAACAAGCTAAACATCGAAGTCCAAGCAGAACTACTAGCGAGACTAAAGTCTCTCTGCAAAAACATAAAATAGGCAAACGTGAGTCCAAATGTACCCAGCAAGACTTACGTCAGAACTAACTACGTATGCATCATTATCAACAAGGGGGGTGGTGGAGTTTAACTGCAGCAAGCCAGCTTTGACTCGGTGGCTATCCTGAACTACGACTGCAAGTAACTCTTTTGAGGTGGCGCACATGTGTCCACATATTCGCCATATCAATAAACCACTATGGATCTGCTCCCGTCTCCCTACAAGTACGCCATCCATAGCACTCATGCTTATCTTGCATATTTTAGAGTATCCACTTTCACTTGTCTATGAACTGTATAGGCAACCCAGAAGTCCTTTACCGCGGACACGGCTATTCGAATAGATCATATTAACCTTGCAGGGGTGTACTTCTTCACACACGCACTCGCCGCTTACCGCCATGTACACGTCATGTATCTCGGCAACCTTCAAGCGGAAGCCTGGCGAGGGTGTCGGCCACGACCTGACTAACCACACAAGTCTCTCGTCCAGGTTTATCGCCTATTCGGGTTCCATCCTCAAGGAGATCCGGCCGGGGTGTCGCTCACGGCCCCAAACGATGTGTGCAGGGTTCCCAAGCCCACCATCCGGGTGCCACTTGGTACACCGGGCCACTGTGCCTAGTCTGTCCCAAGCCCACCTGTACCGGGTGCCACTTGGTAGACTACTAACACTACCTACAAACACCAGAAACTAGTTGCGACTCCTGGACAGAGATCAAGTCGGTTAATAAGTCGAGAGAGTCAATTAAGGATCCCAATGTGGGGTTGTAGCTGTTCATGGATCACAAACACAGAACTCAGTTTCTGGGGACGGCTTCAATGAGACAACCCACCATGTACTCCTACATGGCCTCTCACCGCTACCTTTACCAAGACGTGTTCACACACTTAGCAAACACAAAGTAGGAAATGTTCATCACTTGTTCCAATTCATCCCCGATGAATCAGACCTGACACAACTCTAAGCATAGCAGGCATGACAAACAAGCATGAATGAGTAGGCACATCAGGGCTCAAACAACTCCTACTCATGCTAGTGGGTTTCATCTATTTACTATGGTAATGATAGGTCATGCAGAGGATAAGGGGGGTTCACCTACCACAGCAAGTCACAGATGAATCGTTGTTGTCCTAATGCAGTAAAAGAGAGCAGGAGCGAGAGAGTGGGATTGTATCAGAATGAACAAGGGGGTTTTGCTTGCCTGGCACTTCTGAAGATAGTATAGATCTTCATCGGTGTCATCGATCACATCATCGGAACCACGTCTATCGAGAGGGGACAAACACCGGCAAACAAGGAAGAACACAATCAATTCAATGTGACAACATGATGCATGAATGTGACATGGCAATATGATGTGATTTGAGCTAATGCAACTAGCAACGAGATTAAATGAAGTTGGTTTGAACCAAAGATTCAAATTCAACTCCATATGTGGTTATTCAAATGCCATTCATATGATTTGTCCTAAACAGCAGCTATAAGTTGTTCTAACATGCATGAAAATGGTAGAGATGGATAGATTGGATTTTTCTGATTATTGTTCATATATAAATTATTTCATTCTGAGCTACGGTTGAATTTATATGAATTTTGGAAGTTTATAATATTTTCTGGAATTTCCTGAATTATTTAAAATCCAGAAAGTGACTTATTGCGTCAGCATGATGTCTCAGTGATGTCAGCAGGTCAACGGGTCGGTCCAGGTCAAACCTGACCAGTGGGACCCATATGTCAGTGTCTAGCTACTAACCTAAGTTAATTAGTACTAATGTAATCCTAATCCAGCTTAGTTAAGGCCCCGGGCCCACATGTCAATATCAGCAGGCTAATTAAGTTTAATTAACACTTAACTAAAATTAGCTGGGGCCTGGGCCCACTTGTCATTGACCCAAGGGAGGTCAAACCCCAGGTCAAACACGTCGGCGTTTAGCCGCCGGCGGCAGCAGACGCGGTGGGTCTTTCGGGCACGACTGTGGTGCCCCGTTTGCAGCGTGGCTGGGCTCGTTCGAGAGCCCAGACCAGTGCGCGTCGGGTGCTCGAGCCAGCCGGGCCTGGGTCGGCCGAAGGCGATGGCGGTGAGCTCGGCCGCGGCTTGATCTCGGCGAGCTCGGGCTCGGTGTTGTGGTGCACGGGAGCAAGAATAGCTGGGTGCTACGGCTCCTGCATACACTATGGTCGCGTTGGAGTGCTCATACACGGTGCGGGTGGGCTCTGGCCACGGTGGCGTCATGGCCGGCGTGGAACTCTTGGGCTCGACGGAGCCCGCGGTTACAGGAAGAATCGGCATCGGGGGGAGAGAGGTTGGGTGCGGAGGCTCACAACGAGGCCAACGAGTGCGAGGGCGAGGTCGGGGATGCTCTATAGCTCCCGAATCAACGACGATGATCCACGGCGACCGACGAGGGGAATGGGGTGCTGGCGGCGTCCAGGGGCTTCAAGCACCAATTGGCCTGGTGAGGAGGAAGCTGGCAACGATATGGATCTCGGGAATACGGAGAGGGAGCGAGGGAGTAGCTGGCCGCGGTGTTTCTCAGCAGAGTGGCCATGGCGGCTTCGGCCATGAGGGGAAAAGAGCAGGGGAGTGAGAGGGAGAGAGCAAGGAGGCAAGGGAGCGGCCGAGGGGGGGGGGTGCTGGCCGTTTCCCAGGCACGAGAACAGGGCGAGGGGGAAGCAGGAGGTGGAAGCAGGTGGTGGAGCTCGGGCGCGCACGCGTCGACACGCCTCTGCCTGCTGGCAGAGGTTGAAGACGGCGGGGAGTTGGGCTGGGCCTCAGCCACAGTGCTGGGCCAGGTGGGGCGCTAGGTGGGCTGCAGGTAGGTGGCCCAGGTAGTTCCTCTCTCTTTCTCTTTCTTTTGTTTCAGTTTTCTATTTTTTGCTGTTTTGTTTTGATTTAGTAAATATACCAAACCATTTGATAAAATGCTAAAAATAACTGTGGGCTCTTGTGAAATTATTCCCAACAGTCCTCAAGTAGTTTCAGAATTTTTAGAGCATTTAAAATATTTATAGGATTTAAATGCCCTAATTCAAATACAATATGAGTTAATTTGAAAATCCAAAAATGATCTAAGCATATATTCATCATTTTTGGCAGAGGTTTCCACCTTAACCAGAAATTATGAACATTTCTTAGGGACATTTTGTGTTTATTGAAAAGATTTTATGGTTGACCCTATTTGATTTAATTTTGGTACTAGGGTTTGTCAATCCCCATTTCAACTTAAATAAAATTTAAAGATGATGCAACAAGATGCAACACCAGGCAGTACCAGAAGCTAGGGATGTGACAACTCACCCCCACTAAACAAGAATCTCGCCCCGAGATTGAAGACGTGAGGTAAGTAGACAGAGGGGACACAAAGCTAACACGATCTTCATGAGCCAATTGCCCTTCTCGAAGATGTTGATTCATTTCTCCAATTGATCTTGACGTCTTTGCTTTCGAGACCTTCATCAAACACGAGGACAGAGACAACTCTACAATGATGGATCATCTTAGTGATCACAAGATCAACTTACAGAACGAGACATAGAAACATCTCTTGAGCTGAGACACGAAGCACACATCTAAAGGAATGGAGTGGAACAGATGACGAGGGTTCACTAGGTAGACAATAATTCCACACCTAAAAGGGTGGTGAACGGTTGTCAACGTAGCGAGAGTTTGAGTTGCCATGATAGCATAGCGAGACACCTCAGAGAAGGTGACTCGTGGAACCATTACCTTAAGTGTTAAACAGAATTACTTTTGATTCAGAGAGCATTGTAACTCTTCATACCAGCCTGAGGCAATTCAAAATTGATCGTTTGAAGGAATTCGAAACAATGTCATACGCAGTTTGGAACGGAAATTACAGTTATCGAACAACTCGGCAAAAGGAAGTCACATTCATGTTGATACTGAGGATATAACCTAGTGTCTGAGCGTGCTCTCAAGAATTTGAGCGTTTCCATACCCATCAAGATATTACCAACATCCGTGTCGAGGATCCTGGCAACACATCATACTACCATGATGAATAACGACGGAGGATGCAGGTGCAGAGAAGGACAACACTTTCTTAGATTTTACCTTGACGACGCCAAGGAAACAAAATCTAGAGGATTGACCGAGAGACATTTAGCACTCCGCTTCTAATGTTCTCCTTGACGTTCTAGGTACCACGATCATTCTTAAAAGCATCAATATGTCCATCAAGTAAAGGTCGGACTTCAGAATACAAAGGATCCATAAGGAGCAACTTCTATAATAAGTCACTCGAAATCCTCATGGAGAAGATGGTCGACTTGCTCAATCAAGATACTACAATGATAGATCTTCCGGCTAGGTGTGTTGGCCAGAACATCAACCTTGTCGGGACCTACATCATAGATCTTGGAAAGGTTCCAACCATCATATCTGCCTGAGATTCAGATCTGGTCAGTAACATGATATTCCAGACTCATCAAGTCTAGAAAGAAAAATGGAAGTTTGCAACACAATCCGACTAGATGACGTTGTGAGATTCTTGGGAAATGAACTACGTTAGCAAGCTCCAAAACATGAGTTGTTTCTGCTACATACATGTGAACACGCTGTCCTAGATAAGGATGACCACATAGTAGTCTTATAATAAAACACTACCGAGTTCAGGTTGGGAACCATCATCGAGGATAACGAAGTCCTAACATAAGTCATGATTATCTCTTATGAAGGAACTTCTTGTCCTTGAACAAATCAGCCAGTGGCTTGGTGTACTAGGAGATACATGTGGAATGGAGGTAGAGAGCCTGTCAAACCATAGCATACTTCGCACATGCATGACTGACTTGGGATGATTCCAGAGGAAGCAACATTGAATTCCTCGGCTTCACGGTAGCAACTTGCATCAAATGCACGTGAATCTGAGAAAGTTACTTCTTTCATCCAACACATGCTTCATGAACGGACATGAAGATAATGCTTATAGAAGTTTCCAACACTAGCATAATGTTCAACAAAATCATGGAGGAGATAAGGATGTTGTCGATGGGCTTAACAACAATTCATCCAGATTCCCATGGAGATGGAATTCCATAATTATGAGATCAAGGGATAACATTGGTCAGAACCAAAAGACATAACGGTGTATGCTCGAGGAAAATCCACGGGTAAGACAACATTACGAACATCGTTGGTTCTGATTTGATTTGAGGATAGCCCACAATCAAATCAAAGTTTTGGCAAGACAATAGGTCCAACAACTGGTAACGAGGATCAATCGATGAAGATATCATCTTTCTTTAACACACATACAAGATATCCCTTAAGTGGCTAGTCGTGAACCCAAAGTGGCACTAACTTACAGGGACAGGCATACATGACCCAGCAACGAACGTGTCGGTCATCAGTGAGTGAATCCGGGCTGCAGCAACTGGGCTAGTAGGACTCTGGTAAACCGGGCTATAGTAGGCTAACAGGACTCCGGTAGACACAGCGTGGCATTTCCTCGAAGGGATAGACACATGAACGAAGAAGGACACATGCCGGACAACCTAAGTGTTCCGGAGCAGTAGCAAGCTACCAGGGCTCAGTGGAAGCACTAGGAGACATTTCCCGGTAAGAGAGGCTACCAAGGATAAACAACTAGATAGTCAGATCCCACACATACCAAGCATTTCAATAGCATACACACAATATGCTTGACATGTGCAATTACAACATGGCATCACAACATGACTCTACAACTCAAGTATTTTATTCAATAGGCTCCGAGGAGAGAGATATTACAAACATGGGTCTCATGACCCAACATTCAGAGCATACAAGTCAAGCACATGCGGAAGCTTAACATGTGTGAGTACAGACATCTACGAATGAAAAGGGCTGAGAAGCCTAACTAATTACTAGATCCTGCCGAGGGCACAAGATCGTAGCTGAGGTAACAAGCTAAACGTCGAAGTCCAAGCGGAACTACTAGCGAGACTGAAGTCTCTCTGCAAAAACATAAAATAGGCAAATGTGAGTACAAATGTACCCAACAAGACTTACATCAGAACTAACTATGTATGCATCATTATTAACAAGGGGGGTGGTGGAGTTTAACTGCAGTAAGCCAGCTTTGACTCGGTGGCTATCCTGAACTACGACTGCAAGTAACTCTTTTGAGGTAGCGCACACGAGTCCACATATTCACCATATCAATACACCGCTATGGATCCTCTCCCGTCTCCCTACGAGAACACCATCCATAGCACTCACGCTTATCTTGCGTATTTTAGAGTATCCACTTTCACTTGTCTATGAGCTGTATAGGCAACCCAGAAGTCCTTTACCGCGGACACGGCTATTCTAATAGATCATATTAACCCTGCAGGGGTGTACTTCTTCACACACTCTCTCGCCACTTACCGCCATGTACACTTCATGTATCTCGGCAACCTTCAAGCGGAAGCCTGGCAAGGATGTCGGCCATGACCTGACTAACCACACAAGTCTCTCGTCCATGTTTATCGCCTTTTCGGGTTCCATCCGCAAGGAGATCCGGCCAGGGTGTCGCTCACGGCCCCAAACGATGTGTGCAGGGTTCCCAAGCCCACCATCCAGGTGCCATTTGGTACACCGGGCCACTGTGCCTAGTCTGTCCCAAGCCCACCTGTACCGGGTGCCCCTTGGTAGAGTACTAACACTACGTACAAACACCAGAAACTAGTTGCGACTCCTGGACAAAGATCAAGTCGGTTAATAAGTCGAGAGAGTCAATTAAGGATCCCAATGTGTGGTAGTAGCTGTTCATGGATCACAAACACAGAACTCAGTTCATGAGGACAGCTTCAATGAGACAACCCACCATGTACTCCTTCATTGGCTCTCACCGCTACCTTTACCAAAACTTGCTCACACACTTAGCAAACACACAGTAGGACATGTTCATCACTGTTCCAATTCATCCCCGATGAATCAGACCTGACACAACTCTAAGCATAGCATGCATGACAAACAAGCATGAATGTGTAGGCACATCAGGGCTCAAACAACTCCTACTCATGCTAGTGGGTTTCATCTATTTACTGTGGCAATGACAGGTCATGCAGAGGATAAGGGGGGTTCAACTACCGCAACAAGTAACAGATGAATCGTTGTTGTCCTAATGCAGTAAAAGAGAGCAGGAGCGAGAGAGTGGGATTGTCTCGGAATGAACAAGGGGTTTTTGCTTGCCTGGCACTTCTGAAGATAGTATAGATCATCATCGGTGTCATCGATCACATCATCGGAACCACGTCTATCGAGAGGGGACAAACACTAGCAAACAAGAAAGAACACAATCAATGCAATGCGACAATATGATGCATGAATGTGACATGGCAATATGATGTGATTTGAGCTAATGCAACTAGCAACGAGATTAAATGAAGTTGGTTTGAACCAAAGATTCAAATTCAACTCCATATGTGATTATTCAAATTCAACTTCATGTCCTAAACAGCAGCTATAAGTTGTTCTAACATGCATGAGAATGGTACAGATGGATAGATTGGATTTTCTGATCATTTTTCATATATAAATTATTTCATTCTGAGCTACAGTTGAATTTATATGAATTTTGGAAGTTTATAATATTTTTTGGAATTTCCTGAATTATTTAAAATCCAGAAAATGACTTATTGTGTTAGCATGATGTCTAAGTGATGTCAGCAGGTCAACAGGTCGGTCCAGGTCAAACCTGACCAGTGGGACGCATATGTCAGTGTCTAACTACTATCCTAAGTTAATTAGTACTAATCTAATCCTAATCCAGCTTAGTTAAGGCCCCGGGCCCACATGTGAATATCAGTAGGCTAATTAAGTTTAATTAACACTTAACTAAAATTAGCTGGGGCATGGGCCCACTTGTCATTGACCCAGGGGAGGTCAAACCCCAGGTCAAACACGCCGGCGTTTAGCCGCTGCCGGCAGCGGACGCGGCGTGTCTCTCGGTCACGGCTGTAGTGCCCCGTTTGCAGCGTGGCTGGGCTCGTTCGAGAGCCTAGACCAGCGCGCGTCGGGTGGTGGAGCCAGCCGGGCCTGGGGCGGTTGGAGGCGATGGAGGGGAGCTCATCCGCGGCGGCTGGAGCTCGGCGAGCTCAGGCTCGGCGTTGTGGTGCACGGGAGCAAGAATAGCTGGGTGGTACGGCTCCTGCAGACGCAATGGTCGCGTTGGAGCGCTCATACACGGTGCGGGTGGGCTCTGGCCACGGCGGCGTCATGGCCGGCGGCGAGGAACTCTCAGGCTCGACGGAGCCCGAGGTTATAGGAAGAAATCGGCATCGGGGGGAGAGAGGTCCGGTGCGGAGGCTCATAGCAAGGCCAACGAGTGCAAGGGCGAGGTCGGGGACGCTCTGTAGCTCCCGAATCGATGACGATGATCCACGGCGACCGACAAGGGGAACGGCGGTGCTGGCGGCATCAAGGGGATTCAAGCACCAAGTGGCCCGGTGAGGAGGAAGCTGGCAACGATACGGATCTCGGGAACACGGAGAGGGAGCGAGGGAGGGGCTGGCCGCGGTGTTTCTCACTAGAGTGGCCATGGCGGCTTCGGCCATGATGGGAAAAGAGCAAGGGAGTGAGAGGGAGAGAGCAGGGAGGCAAGGGAGCGGCTGAGGGGGGGTGTGCTGGCCATTTCCCAGGCACGAGAACAGGGCGAGGGGGAAGGAGGAGGTGGAAGCAGGAGGTGGAGCTCGGGCGCGCGCGTCGACACGCCTCTGCCTACTGGCAGAGGTTGAAGACAGTGGGGAGTTGGGCTGGCCCTCAGCCACAGTGCTGGGCCAGGTGGGGCGCTAGGTGGGCTGCAGGTAGGTGGCCCAGGTAGTTCCTCTCTCTTTCTCTTTATTTTGTTACAGTTTTCTATTTTTTGCTGTTTTGTTTTGATTTAGTAAATATACCAAACCATTTGATAAAATGCTGAAAATAACTGTGGGCACTTGTGAAATTATTCCCAACAGCCCTCAAGTATTTTCAGAATTTTTAGAGCCTTTAAAATATTTATAGGATCTAAATGCCCTAATTCATATACAATATGAGTTAATTTAAAAATCCAAAAATGATGTAAGAATATATTCATCATTTTTGGCAGAGGTTTCCACCTTAACCAGAAATCATGAAATTTTCTTAGGGACATTTTGGGTTTATTGAAAAGATTTTACGGTTGACCCTATTTGATTTAATTTTGGTACTAGGGTTTGTTAATCCCTATTTCAAAGTAAATAAAATTTAAACATGATGCAACAAGAAGCAACACAAGGCAGTACCAGAAGATAGGGATGTGACATCGTCGTTCATACCGTCGATGTCTTCGGAGTCGAAATCAAGCATGTCGGCAGAGTCGTCGATAGTGGCTATTAAGTGGGTGGTGGGTGGGTAATGAATTTCCTCGTCGTCCGATTCCCACTCAAGCCGGACATAGTTCGGCCAAGAGTCTCCTGAAAGGGAGAGAGATTTTAAAGAGTTTAGCACGTCACCCAAGGGCGAGTGCTGAAAGATATCCGCGGAGGTAAACTCCATGATCGGTGCCCAGTCAGGTTTGGTAGGCACGGATATACGCGGTTCGGAGCCTGTGGTCGGAGATGAGTCCGAGGGTCAGATGACACAGACCTCATTGGGGGTGAAGTCTGTGTTCGGCTCTATCGCCGATGAGTATACGACATCCGCGGCGGGGTCTATCCACCCGTCCTTGGATGGCATGTTCTGCTCTGGATCTGAGTCCAGGGCAGCGGCAGGTGCGTTCTCCTGAACACCTTCCGATGCCAGATCTAAGTCATGCTCATCATGACTGTACGACGCACCCGTCATGGGCTCGAATCCATCGAAGATCAAGTTTCCGCGGATATCGGTAGTGTAGTTCAGGCTTCCAAACCTGACCTGATGGCCAGGGGCGTAGCTATCAATATGCTCCAGATGGCCATGCGAGTTGGCCCGCAGGGCGAAGCCGCCAAATACGAAGATCTGTCCAGGGAGGAAAACCTCACCCTGGGTCGCATCGTTGTGGATGATTGAAGGAGCCATCAAGCCTTACCGTGACGACACAGTGGAACTCTCAATGAAAGCACCAATGTCGGTGTCACAACCGGCAGATCTCGGGTAGGGGGTCCCGAACTGTGCGTCTAAGGCTAATGGTAACAGGAGGCGGGGTACACAATGTTTACCCAGGTTCGGGCCCTCTCTATGGAGGTAATACCCTACTTCCTTCTTGATTGATCTAGATGATATGAGTATTACAAGAGTTGATCTACCACAAGATCGTAGAGGCTAAACCCTAGAAGTTGGCCTATGATTATGATTGCTCTTGTCTTACGGACTAAACCCTCCGATTTCTATAGACACCGGAGGGGGCTAGGGTTACATAGAGTCGGTTACAGAGAAGGAAATCTACATATCCGATTTGCCAAGCTTGCCTTCCACGCAAAGGAGAGTCCCACCCGGACACGGGACGAAGTCTTCAATCTTGTATCTTCATAGTCCAACAGTCCGGCACAAGTACATAGGCCGGCTATCCGAGGACCCCCTAATCCAGGACTCCCTCAGTGGGGTAGGGGGTATGTATTTCGGCGTTAGGCCAAAATTTTCGAAATGTGGAGGGAAACTTTGCGCGCGGTGCTACCGGACGAGTGTGTGCATCGCAAACAATTCTTTTGCTTTGTGTGCATCAGCTGAGTTTGATAATTCAAATTTTGGCGGAAATTTCCATGGGCACTGTCCTCAACCACGTCATTGCATAATTTAACACCGCTTGCTAATTTGGGCACACAAAAGAGTGTACAACACATAGACCACACTTACGGAATCGAGCAATTCTAGTAATTAGAACGAAGCCAGTTGACCTAAACATTGCTCTCACAAAATACCAGCAATAGAAACAAAGCTACCACCGCACTGGCCTATGCATCGCTGCTGTGAGATGAGACATTTGTGACTTTTCCTGGCAACATGTTGCCGGTTGTGGACTCCGCATCCCCCTGCTGAAGTCAACCGTGTCCTCGTCCTTGTCATCGGTGCCACCCTCAAGGTTGTAGTACTCGTAGTAGTGGCCGCACCAGAGCTCGCGTGGTACTCCACCGCGTCCCCCTGCTGAAGTCAACCGTGTCCTCGTCCATGTCATCGGCGTCACCCTCAAGGTTGTAGTACTCGTAGTAGTGGTTGCACCAGAGGCCACGTGCAACTTCTCCTCCTGGCGCTCCTTGATCTCCGCCGCGTCCTGCATCCCTAGCTCCTGCTCTGTGATCTCATGAGGAAGTAGGTGCTCCATGGCCACTGCGCCTTTTCGGCCGTGGGTTGCATGCCTGATTCTGAGGTGGCCTGGAATATCTTGGCGTGTGCGTCCTCGATCTTGGCATGCATGGCCTCGACCCGGGCCAGGGCGACATCGGCACCACGGATGACAGCTCGAGCGCTTTTGGTGTTTGCAGCCGCCATCCCAGCAGCTTCTGCAGCCGTCTCGGCTGCTGCAGCTACCCTTTCGGCTGCCACAGATGCCCTCTCGGCAGATGCGGCCTCGCTCAATGCGGATGCGGCCGCACTCTCAGCATTGACAGTCGCGCTCTCGGCGCAGGCGCTAGCGCTCGGGGAGGACGCGACCACTGTATGGGCCCTTGTGAAACGTTTCCACGGCGTCATCTTTTGCAAGAAAGGTTTGCGGGAATGGGGATCGGGATGCATGGATTCAGGGGTTGCCAGCACTGGAGCAAACGACCTCGCGAATCTTAGGGAGGAAGACTTAAATAGACCCATGAATTTTCATCGCAAACGGTTCCTGCAAAACAACTGTGTGATGTTGTTGATATTTTTTTAGTTGTGAAACCCAAATTTGGAGTAAAGTGGCAATGGATGGTTTTTTAAGTGTATGATAAAATTTGTAGTACTAATACAACTATCATTTGAAAATTTGGAAAATTCTAGGGGTCATTTGACCTTTTAAGACATTTAGTGATTTTCTCGCCATTTAATGACCGTAATTTAAATTTGAACCACATGTACATACCTTGGCTAACCATAACGGTTCGAAAAGTCATATTTGTGTACTTGTGTGCGAGTTACTTCCATGTGCGGTAAATTGGAGGGAACTTTCAAACATATTGGTCTCACGGCTATGACACAAAGCATAGAGTGCCATGTCATTTAAATTCCAAAAAGTTAGAAAAAAGATCAAAAAAACATGAAACCTTGCTTGATGTAATTTCATTCCTCCAAGATGACGTGGTAAAAAAATTGGCATGTTTTACGAAAGTTTAGACAGACACCCCTCACAAACCGGATCAACTCACTAGAAGGCTCTTGGTTCTAAGAGGGAACAATGCATGTTTGATGACGAACGGGCGATAGCTTCCTCTTACGGCCTTCAAATTTGTTCTATAGTTAACATGCACTAATACAATTGGCATTTGCAAAACTGGAAAATTCCAAGGGTCGTTTGACCTTTTGAAGACATTTAAGTGATTTTCTAGCCATTTAATGACTGCAATTCAAATTGGATCTACGTCTACATGCAACGGCTAACCACAACGGTTTGAAAAATCATATTTGTTTACTTGTGTGCAAGTTAGTTCCAAGTGGAGTAAATTGGAAGGAATTTTCAAACATATTGGTCTCACGGCTATGACACAAAGCATGGAGTGCCATGGCATTTAAATTCCAAAAAGTTAAAAAAAGATCAGAAACACATGAAACCTTGCTTGATGTAATGTCATGCCACCAAGATGACGTGATAAAAAATGGCTTGTTTGATGAAAGTTTGGACACACAACCCTCGCAAACTGGACAAACTCACTAGAAGTCTCGTGGTTCCGATAGGGAACAATGCATGTGTGATGACGAACGGGAGATAGATTCTTGTTACGGCCTTAAAAAAATTTCTAAGTTAACGTGCACTAATACAACTATCATGTGAAAATTTGGAAAATTCCAGGGGTCATTTGACCTTTTAAAGACATTTAAGTGTTTTTCTAAACATTTAATGATTGTAATTCAAATTTGAACTACATCTACGTGCAACGCTAACCATGGCGGTTTGAAATATCATATTTGTGTACTTGCGTGCCTGTTAATTCCTTGTGCAGTAAATTGGAAGGAATTTTCAAACATATTGGTGTCACGACATGGAGTGCCATGGCATTTAAATTCCAAAAAATAAAAAATGGTAAGAAACACATGAAACCTTGCTTGATGTAATGACATGCCACCAAGATGATGTGGTAAAAAAATTGGCCTGTTTGACGATAGTTTGGACACACACCTCACAAAAAACGGAGCAACTCACTAGAAGGCTCGTGGTTTTGACAGGGAACAATGCATGTTTGATGACGAATCGACGATAGCTTTCTCTTATGGGCTTAAAAAATCTACAGTTAACATGCAAGTAATAAAACTATCATGTCAAAATTTGGACAATTTCAGTGGTCATTTTACCTTTTTAAGACACTTAAGTGATTTTCTAGCCATTTAATGACCATAATCCAAAATTTGAACTACTACTACATGAAGTGGCTCGTAACGGCTTGGATGCATGCATGGAATGCCATGGCATTTAAATTCCAAAAATAATTGATCAAACATTGTAAATATCTGGTGTTCAAAAAAGAAAATGTAAAGATCTGGCAAGACAACCGGTCCCCACAAGATTGGCACTCTATTTCACACCTCAAAGTTTGTAAAGTGAGTGCTGGGGGTTATTAATCAGATACGGTTCTGTATTGGAAACCGTCATCTATCAAGTTCACACATGACTTTTGCTGCGAGAACTGTGTGTAATTCAAACTATAGTACACATAAATTTCGGCGACCGGCGTGTGTACTGTTCCCTTCGATCTAGATTCCGACCAGCAATAAATACTACCTTGCTCATGTCGTCTTGCCTACATTCTCATCTAGATCCTCCCCTCGCTCACCCTCTCTCTCTCTCTCAAATCTCTGCCATGGCGCCGCCGATCTGCCCATGCACTGATGAGGAGGCACTGCCCCCCAAGGATGCTCAGTCGAAGAGCAGTGACGAGAGGACCCCTATGCACCGCCGGACAAGGTTGTGCCGGACCCCCCCACTTTGAAGTTGGTTTGGGCTAGCACAATATTTGTCTGTAGAAGTCGCTGCCCCCAACTGAGAAAGCCAGGAAAGTGGCGTTCAAGAAGGAGATGGCGGAGGAGGAAGCCAGGTACCAGGCGGCCTGTGAAGCCCATGATGCCGCCTAGAAAAAGGAGGTGGTGGAGCTTTGGGGGAGGGTGCGTCATCATGCGGAGTAGGTGTATGAAGATGGGTACTTCGCGAGGAAGGTCAAAGGCGCTAGGCACCTCATCGCTACTTGGAGGTGGGCTGACAAGCTCCAGCATGCCACCGACAAGGAGCTTCGATGGGCGCCCAAAGAAATGGCAAGATCGTTCGCACCTCATCCGCCAGCAAGAGGCAGATCGGTACGTCAAGAGCTGCGAGGCAGAGGAGGTGGAGTACTGCCTCTGAGCTGGGAAGACGCCACGCACCAGGGAGCTGCTGGCGAGGGGCTGCTAGAATACTTCCCCTAAGAGGGATTATTAGTTTTAGTATTGTTTGTTTTCAATTTTATGCATTGTACCTAGTAGTTAAGTATCATCAGTATATGTGATGATATTATATATATTCTCTTATGAACTAATAAACAATTAATATATATTACGAATTTCATTTTCTATCTGTTTTCGAATACTAATTTGTATCTAGCTGTTATCATCCACGTATACAGAATCGAAACATATACACACACACACATTAAAACATAACATATAAGAATGGAAAACAGAGTACACACATTGAAATAGAGCAATAAACAGAATAATATTATGATTGATGTGAATACATAGTGATGCACGTCAAAATGACTCAACAGAATAAAACGCGTCCATGAGACCACGACCAGCAGCCCTTGCCTACGATAGCTCTTGGTTCAACATGAACTCGTGTAGGCATTCGTCTAAGCGCTTGACATGCTCGCGGTACATCTGGAGCATGATCTCAAGCTCCAAGTTGGCTATTTCATCGGAGATCACCAACTCGAGGATGCGATGACTATGTTCCTCTAATATGCCCAGGTGGACACCTGGGCCAAGGAGGCGGTCGAGCCTAGTGACCAGCGCATTGGCATCGAGCGGGTCGCGGACAAGGCAAACAGCATGACCCATGCGAATGGCGTGGCATGCGTCCATTGCAAGTAAGTCGCGGCCGGCCTCTGGTGCAAGTACAGCGCAAACATCATCTGCCCACTCCTGGATTGGAATGGGCGTACTGACGGGATGTGTATCCAGCTGCGATGCACTCTCAACAGCAGGCCGGCGCTCATGGTTCCGCTCTTGCTATGTGGCGCGCCGTGCCTCTCACCGTGTGACGCTCGAACGGTCTCGCTAAGCGGCGAGTCGCAACTTATCGGCACAGACGTGCCTAGCATGCTCTAAGGTGCACCATTGATCATGTTCTGCGGCGAGCTATAGCATCCTGGCGCTAACATGGCTCTCTTGATCTGTGGCGCTGAAGCGCCATGCACCAAGGATCTGCTCAACCTTGGCGATGCCGCGCATCATGTCGTTGTCCATCTCGTTGCCGGGGAGCACCTCGGCCTCAACAGGCCGTGGCGCCTTCTCGTTTTCCTCATCGAGGAGGTTGATGGCAGAGGCGGCACTTCAGTGGGTTGGCATGCTTGGAATAGCTGGATGTGCTACAAGCTGCGCCTGTTGCCTCCGTGCATTGCACGCCGCCTAGGTTTATGCGCAATATCACTGGGTGGTGGCGGGAAACAAATTAGGAAATCGCAGGAAACGGTGGCGTATAAAATGCCATCAATTAATGGAAACTTAGCATCGAAGGAACATCGATCTAGCATGACACGTGCGGGCATATTGCTCGCCCAAGGCTATGATCCATATACTTTTGTGCCAACAGACCAGATTATTCACAGTAAAGAATATTGTTTCACATGCTGTATATCGCACACACCTTGATTTGACTAACCATTTCTTTTGTGTTGCCTAATGACATACAGTTCATCAGAGTGAATTGTATGCCCCATATCCCACATACCTTCATCTGGCTGCCCATTTCTGTTGTTCCGCCTCATGACAAACAATTTATCAGAGTGAACTGTATGCCATATATCACACATGCCTTCGTCTAGTTGCCCGTTTCTATTTTTCTGCCTCATCACAAACAGTTAATTGAACTGAACTATATGCCCCGCATCACACACCTAACTAAAATTTGAACCGTGGTTGATGTCTCCACCATCGCTAACGTTTTGCATCTTATTTGATGAGTTTTTACATCCTCGTTTGCGATTAATGCATTGCACATAGTTTCGCCAAAGGGTCTCTAATCGTAGTGTCTCGTTAGTAGCATCCTATAGTAGTGTCAATTAACTTCCCACGATCGTGGGCATCCCCTAGCCCATTACATGGGTAACCTCACAATGTTTAACATCACACGACTCGCGGGTAAACCAGGGATTGATTCAATTCCAGGTTAATGAACAAGAAAAAAGAAGATATCAAGGAAGACATGGATCCTGTTGCGGCATGGTCGAGGTGCCCGCCTGTGTATTTGTTGGGGCCTACCCAATGATGCCCGACAGCACGTATGGACCAGGCCCGGGGGATCCTATCGGTGCGACAAATATCCGTGTTGGTTGACCTGACCAATACACAGGAGCGTTGATGATCATACACCCAGCACCAATGTGTAACGCAAGGCCGAGCCAGAGAAGCCGCTCTTCGTGAGATCAAGGAGCACATAAAGAAGACCAAGATTCCAAGGGGAGTGTCCTTTGCTGGTCAGACAAGGTCGGCAAGGTTGATGCAGTAGATAAGAGCAAGACCAAGCCGCACCAACCGCATCTCTGGGATGGCTGGAGACCAAACTGTGCACCCCTCCAAGAATGCCCGGAAAGCCCTTCCCTTGGCAAGATCGGACCAGTTACCACTGCTCCACTACACCATGACACCAGTCACTTATCAATGCGGTGTCGAGCCCCCAAGCGACTAAGTGGCTCTCACTAAGCACGTGGCAGTTTGCTGGAAGATAGATCACATGCATTTGACACCGGTCCAGGGGCGTGTCAAGTTGATAAGCAGAAGTTGGCTAAGTGGCGTTATAAGCTTGCCAGAGAAGCATCCCCGCACACCACCTAAGGTAGCATTTATGGCATTTTGTCCTAAATGCCAAAGTTAGGTATGATAGCACTATTGGCTATCTAATCACAAGGTAATGATTGTTTTTCCATGGTGGTTACCCCTTGAGCTATAAAAGGAGGTCCAAGGGAACCTAGAGAAGGATTTCAATCCTCTCACACTTGTACTCGTGTAGCAGCTCTCCCCGAGTCCACCTTGCCGGGTTTGGGCGTTGCGTATCATTGTGTTCCTTTATCCAATCCACCAAAGTAGGAGTAGGGTTTTATGCTTCTCAGCGGCCCGAACCTGGGTAAAACCACCAGATTCTCACCGTCGTGCTGCTTCATGGACTCCGCTCTTTGTGCAACATGATCTCACCCCTGCTGAACCACAAGGGGCCCGTGGACCTATAGGTGGCCGTGTCCACCCACGACATTCATGATCTCCGTGGGATCCGCTCCAATCGTGAAAGATAGGCCCCACTCCATATCATAAGGGAAGCTCGAGCATTCAACGCTTCAACTTTGATTTGGTCCTCGAGGAGTCTAATGAGTTTGTGATGAATGATGATGAGGATCCACATGAGCTCTACCGGAGGTTGACAACTCTTGCGGTGTCACTCCAAGATCTGGGGAGCATGGATACATATGACAATTGGATAAAGTGCAAGTTCCAAATGGTGATCATACCTCACAACAAGGCCATGTCCTCGCTGATACATCAAAGACCAGACTTCCACACCTTGTCCTCAAGCGATGTGTTGCATGAATTCATGGCAATGAACATCTTGAACAAGACCACCGACGATGTCCTTGCACGTGTTCAAAGGTGAAAGAAACCAAACCTTTCTTTGAGGGCCTAGGCGATACCAAAAGAAGAAGAAGAGGAGGAAGAGGAGAGTTTCCCCGAAGACACCAAATATACTTACCACGAGCACATGGATCTTGCGTCAAGGAAATTTTGGGGCAAAAGAGAAAATTAAGGCCCAACTTCTCCAAGAACCACTCAACTGGCTCCAAGGGCAAGCAATGTTAAGAACTTGTACAATTTTGGCAATGTGAGTTTGTTTGTGGTTGATTTCCCTTACGATAAGAGGAAAAAAAGGGTGGAAAGCTCATCCGCAAAGACTAGGCCAAGTCCTTCCCCAACAACAAAAACTTCAAGAAGAAGGTCCCACACAAGGGGTTAGTGGCACAAGAAGAGTACATCTTCGATGATGACGGTGCAAGTGATGAAGGGTTTGCAACGGACTCCATGGCCATTTCCACCTCTTCCCCAACCGCAGTGTCTCTCTTCAACGCCCCAAACGAGAACCTCATCCCCAAGTGCCTCATGACAAAAGGCATCAAAAAGGTAACCTCCAACATCAAAACTTCCATCTCTACCAATCCTTCTTTGTTGGACTGTTTGGATGATATTGATGACACAAAGGTGGATGAGAATGAGTTTGACAAGTTCTTGGTAAGCTCAAAGGTGAGACCAAGAAGCACTTTGTTGCTCTCTTGGAACAGCTTGGTCAGGCCAATGATATCACTGAGTCTCATGAAGAGACATTACTAATTTTGAAGGCCATAGTCGTGACTATGCCGATGAGATAGCAGATCTTTCTCATGGTCTTGTTAAAGAGAAAGGTCAACGCTTGAGTCTTGAGGAGTCACACAATGATGCTCTTGCTAAATTAAAGAATATCATGGTCATGCTCAAGTTCTTGCTCGGGTGCTCAAATCCGAGAATGTTGAGCTTGAGGTTGGCCATGCTACACTCAAAGAGGACTTTGAGCTACTTGACAAGGCCCACAAGGCCTTGATGAGTGCTCATGCTACACTTAGGGAGTCTCATGATCAACTCCCAGTGAAGCTTACTAAGAAGATAGCAACATGTCCTCCTTTCCTGTGAATTGATATTGCTCATGCTACTAAGCATTGTTTTGAGCATGTGCATCTTGTGGAGGAAAATGCTAAGTTGAAAGAGCAACTTGCATACAAGGCAAGAAGAACCTCAATAAACTTTTGAGCAATAAAAAGGAAGTTGTGGCAAAGGAGGGACTTGGGTTTGTTCCCAAGTCAAGGAAGAAGAAGAAAAGCATGGCCAAGAAACCTCTCCATCTCAAGGAGGTATTTTTCAAGGAGGGAGAGGTTACTCCTAAGGAGATGAAGAAAAAGGTGGTGGGTCATTATGCCAAGAAGGGAAAAACCTCTCCTCCCAATAAAGCCGGTGACTTTGAGCCATCCTATGTTTTATGTCGTGCAAGTGATGGGCATGTTTATGCTAAATTTATTGGTTCTTATTATGAGTACATTGAATGGTCCATTTGGATTCCTAAGACTCTCTTCACTAACCCCAAAAGGCCCATTCATGAACGGGTACATAAAACCAACCATTGATCTTATGTAGGAGTTTGTTCCCGGTGGGGTGTCATGGTTGCTCAATAGTGGAGCAATAAATCATATGATTGGGAGCAAGGACTTGGTTGTGGACGTGCAACCAAGCCCATCTATGCCCAGCCATGTCCAATTCCGTGATGCTTCAAGATCTAAGGTATTGGGTCTTGGAAAGGTTATCAATTCTCATGATTTATGCATTGAGAAGGTCATGCTTGGTGAGACCCACCCTTGCATACAATTTACATTCTGTTCATCGACTTGCAGTTATGGAATTTGCCACATTCTTTGATCTTGATACCATGGCCCTTTTGTAGAGCAAGACTCTTAAAGTACCTTTTGTTGGGCATGTCGAGAATGGTTTCTATGTGGTTAACTTCTTGGAGTGACCTGCTGCTTGTGAGCTGCGTTGGGATTTACTCAAAGCGGAGAGGATGATGTAGTACAATAGAGATAAGTATTTCCCTTAGTTAAGAACCAATGTTATCAACCCAGTAGGAGGACCACACAAGACCCCGTGAATAACACTTACACACAAAATAACAAATACTTGCACCCAACGCGATCAAGGGGTTGTTAATCCCTTGGCGGTTAATTGCAAGGATCAAATCTTGTAGTGATAGGTAGATAAACAAAAACACAAAATAAAATAACGGTAAATACATTGCAACAAGGTATTTTTGGATTTTAATATGTGATAAAGATAGACCCGGGGGCCATAGTTTTCACTAGAGGATTCTCTCTCGAACAAAAAAATACGATGGGTAAACAAATTATTGTTGGGAAATCGATAGAAAAGCGCATAGTTATGACCACATCGAAGGCAATGATCATGTATATAGGCATCACTTCTGAGACAAGTAGACCGACTCCTGCCTTCATCTACTACTAGTACTCCACACATCAACCACTATCCAACATGCATCTAGAGTATTCATAAAGAATGGAGTAACGCCTTATGCAAGATGACATGATGTAGACAAAGTAAATCCAATCAATGTGAGTAAACCCCATCATTTTCCCCTTAATGGCAAAACTACAAATGCATGTCTTGTCCCTTTGTGTCACTGTGATATAGATCACCGCAAGATTGAACCCAGTACAAAGCACCTCACCCATTGTGAGATAAATCAATCTAGTTGGCCAAACAAAATGGATAGATCAGAGAGAAATACAAAACTATAATAATCATGAATAAAAGAGTTCAAAGAAGACTCAAATAATATTCGTAGATAATCTGATCATAAACCCACAATTCATCGGATCCCAACAAACACATCACAAAAGAAGATTACATCGGATAGATGTTCAAGAACATCGAGGATAACATTGTATTGAAGATCAAAGAGACATAAGAAGCCATCTAGCCACCAGCTATGGACCTGTAGGTCTATGGTAAACTACTCACACATCATCGGAAGGGTAGCAAGGTTGATGTAGAGGCCCTCCGTGATTGATTCCCCCTTCAGTAAAGTACCAGAAAAGGCCTCCACATGGGATCTTGCAAGAATAGAGACTTGCGGCGGCGGAAAAAGTATTTTGAGTGGCTCTCTGTTGGTTTCCCAATTTTAGAGAATTTATAGAGATAGAATTAGGTCAAACAAAGGAATAATGGGCCCACAAGTACTAGGGCATGCCCTAGTTCCTTGTGGCCTACTCCTTCGCCTTTTGGCCTCCCACCGAAGCTTCTAGGATCTCTTATGTCTAGAAAAAAGATTCATTGTATATGGACTTCGTTTGGTACCAAATTCCCGAAAAACCAGAAACAGGCAAAAAACAACAACTGGCACTTGGCACTAAGTTAATAGGTTAGTCCCAAAACATGATATAATATTGCATATAAAAGATCCAAGATCGATACTATAATAGCATGGAACAATCAAAAATTATAGATACGTTGGATACATATCAAGCATCCTCAAGCTTAATTCATGCTCGTCCTCAAATAGGCAAATGATAAAAACATAATTTTTTATGTGGAATGCTACCTAACATGTTCATCATGTCTTTCTTTTATAGCATGAATATTTAGATTGGGGTGATTCATAGCATTACTCTATAATTTGACATAAAAACATCAACACTCAGGCATACCAACAAACAATCATGCCTTAGAAAATATAAATGCTAAAGAACGTTTTCCCTACAAAATCATATAGCCTTTTCATGCTTCATCTTCTTAACACAAAGTATAAATCCTGCACTACCCTAGTGTCAGCCAAGCATTTTGTTCATACTTTTTAACACGCTTTAGCTTCTTAAATCCTCACGCAATACATGAGCGCAAGACATGGATATAGCACTATGGGTGGAATAGAGTATGGTGGTAGAGATTGATATGGAGAAGACAGAAAAGGAGAAAGTGTCACATTGACGAGGCTAATCAACATTCTATGGAGATGCCCATCTATGTCAATGCAAGGGGTAGGGATTGCCATGCAATGGATGCAATAAGAGCTATTAGTTTATAAAATGTCAAAAATAAAACTAAGTTGGTGTGCATTCAACTTGCTTGCTCATGAAGACCTCGGGCAATTGAGGAAGCCTATCATCGGAATATACAAGCCAAGTTCTGTAATAAAAAATTCCCACTAGTTATATGAAAGTGACTACATATGAGACTCTCTATATGAAAAACATGTTCCTGCTTTGAAGCACAAGTGTGGAAAACGATAGTAACATTGCCCCTTCTCTCTTTTTATCTCATTTACATTTTTTTTGGTTTTTGGACTCTTTTTGGCCTCTTTTTTTCTCGGCTCTTTTTGGCCTTTTTATTTATCTCCTCACTTGGGATAATGCTCTAATAATCACACTTCCATTTACTTGTAGCTCAAAATTACAACTCGATACTAGAACAAATATGACTATCTGAATGCCTCTGGCAATGTACCAGGATGTGCAATTGTCTAGCGTAACATGTATAAAAAATGATGAACGTGGTTGAGCCACAAATATATGTCAGCTATATGAACATGCAAAGCAATATGACAATGATGACGTGTGTCATAATATCTTAACGGTGGAAGGTTTCACCACATCTAGAGGTGAGAAAGGGCAGTGCATGGTACCGGAGAGGCTAGCAAATGGCGGAAAGGTGAGTGTGTGTATAACCCATGGAGTCGCATTAGTCAAAAATAACTCACAAACTTATTGCAAATGTTTATTAGCCCTTGAATCAATCTACTACTACACATGCTCCTAGCGGGGAGGTATGTAGGAGTTAACCATCGCGTGCCCCCAACCTTTGTGCAAAGGAAGACACTCTATAATAAATCATTCTCCAAATTCTTAGCATAACGAGAGACTACATGTGCATGCTTCGAAAATCACAAACCTTAATGTCAATATTCTTTATAAACCACAATCATTCACTAGTACCTCCCACATATTACCATGTTTATATCGAAAAACTATTGCAAGGAATCAAACTTACCAAATCAGTGATCTACATGATAGTTTTTATTATATCCCTCTTGAATACTGTCGGTGTACTAGAATAGGGGTACCGTAGTACCCCGAACTTGTGCACGGGCAGTTGCAGCACCCTGCGGCAAGGCTTGCCGGGCGAACGCCAAGATCCTCCAAGGTTCCCTTGGAGCCATTCAAGAACAAAGTATTTAAGCTCAGGAGACAAGGCCCCGGCAAGAGGAGCTTGCCGGGAAGGCCAACCGAGGCACTCCAAAGAACTTGCCGCGACGCGCCACGCGCTCCGGCAAGGCAACAAGGCCCCGGCAAGAGGAGCTTGCCGGGAAGACCAAACAAGGTACCTCGAGGCCCGGTGAGCGACAAGCTTCCGGACCCGACAAGATAACAACAGCGGCAAGGCACTTGCCGCGGCAGGCGGCCACTCTGTGCCCACGCTCCAGCGCATCCACCAACGTGTCGCTCTAGGGGCCTCCCCAGGCGCGCGTGATGGGAGACTGTGTAGCCAGCGGTGCGCAGTGGCATGCGAAGCTGACAAGATCACCGTCGTGGCAAACGGTGGCGCCCCTAACGGTCCTTTTCTGCACTGTTTGGGCGACTTAGACGGGCCTTTAATGCCCTTTTCCCCTGCCGTCAGGGTTAGTAGGGTGCACTGTACAAGTAACTGTACCAACAACCCCACTTTTTACATTTGTACCCTTCTCTGCGTTGCCACCTGTCGGTGACCCCTTTAGCATATAAAAGGAGGCCCATGCGCAACGTAGCGGGGGTTCGGTTCGGTTGGTTCGACTCATTCGTAACCCAGAAAGACACTACGCTCTCGCGCTAGAGCAAGAACAGAATAGAACCAGACAAGCAGCAGTAGGAGTGTTATCTCTCCGGAGAGCTCCGAAGCTGGGTAAACTGCTCGTGTGCTTCGCCTCGATCTGCTCTTCGTGCGATCTCCGCCCCCCGCCGAACCGAAAGGGGCCCGGTCCGCCGGCCCCATAGGTGCTCGAGGATCAGTTTCCCCGACATCTTTGGCGCGCCAGGTAGGGGGCGTCGAGATTGTGTGAACCTGATCCGGCGTTCACACGAGCTAGATCTTCATTCCCTTCATCAACATGCCACCGAAGAAGAAGACTTCGGCGGCAGCCGCTCCGTCCACGTCACTTCCGCCACCGTTGGAGCAAACGGGTGGTGGAATGGACGCCGGCGGAAGAATGGACGTCGACGAGGAAGCTCATGATGCCGCCAGGTCCAAAGACAAGGCTGCACAAACCTCGGCGACTGTACATGTTCCGCGCCACTCTCAGGAGGCGCAAGATCAACAGCGTCATGGCACTCGCAGTGCCATACGCGTGATAGGCCAAGACCAAGCTGGTGGATCTCGGGGCGCTCAAGACCAGCATGCACGCCAGCATGTTGGCACGAGCGGGGCACGGTCGCCTGGACGGGATACTGCTCCTTCTAACATAGTTAGAAGTTCGAGCACGTCCCGCTCCTCGCGTCGTCCGCCACTGCCACCCACCACTCCAGCAGAAGCTTTGGCGCGAGCTCAACTTCTCCTAGATTACCCTCCGACGTCGGACAAGATCGACGAATGGAGGGCCACGATTCAGAGTCTCATCGGCTACGCCAACGGCGACACTCCACGGCGGCCGAGCGCGTCGCCGCCGCGGCAGGGTTGCCGGGCGCGAGCCGGTGGCGACGAAACGGGTGGAGGTGCAACTACCATGCAATCACCGCCCCGAAGGCCAAGATCGCCGACTCGCCGGATCCACCTCGACAGCGACTCCACTGCATCGTCGGATCCACGAGCTCGTCGCGATCAGCGCCAAGTCCTTCATGATCGGCAACAAGAAGACGCTCGAACTCGCATCGAGCGCCGAAGAGAAGCGCGACGTCAATCCGACAAGCGCGCTGGGCCCTCTGATGACATGCATGCGCCAGGGGAACCAGGCGATCTGCCGTATGCGGTAGGTTGCCCTGCGTTCACTCGTGAGCTGCGGCAAGTCCAGTGGCCCAGCACGAAAAACTTCAAGCCAGACGTACCGGAGAAGTACGACGGCAAGACGCATCCGTCAGAGTTCCTCAGCATCTACACCATCGCGGTGCAGGCTGCCGGGGGACGGGATGACAAGATCCTTGCCAACTACTTCCCGCTGGTGCTCAAGCCCAACGTCAGATCTTGGCTCATGCACTTGCCGGACAACTCAATATCCTCTTGGGCTGATCTGTGCCATCAATTCGTCGGCGCCTTCACAGGCGGACACAAGCCTCATGGCCAGGAGAGTGATCTTCATCTGCTCGCCCAGAAGGAAGGAGAGCCCCTGCGCAAGTACATTCAGAGATTCAGCAGTGTGCAGCACAACATCCCAGACGTCCACCCTGCCGCGGTGATCAGCGCGTTCCATCAGAACGTGCGGAACCGCAGGATGCGGGAGGAAATGGCGATGTGCAAGATCAGGGACGTCAGTGAGTTATATGCACTGGCCGACAAGTGTGCACGTGCTGAGGAAGGGAGGAGACTCCCCGGAGAGAATGTAGGAGCGGGAGGATCTGACAGTGAGGATGCTACCCCGCCAAGGAAAAACCGGCGGCGGAACAACAGAAGGAGGAAAGGCAAAGAGGTGCTAGTTGTTGAGCAGTCCGGCAACGGTGGTGGCGCCAAGGAAGCCAAAGCTGGTGACTCCGGCAAGGAGGTTGCCGCGGAGGTGGCGGTCGCCGACAAGCAGGACGGCACCAACAAGCAGTATTGCAAGATCCACCGCACCAAGGGCCATGATCTCCAGAACTGTAAGAAAGTCGAGCAGCTTGTTGAGCAACAGAAAGCTGAATACGAGCGGCGCGACAAGGAGAAGGCCCAGGAAGGTGCTGGGGGATCCGGCAAGAAACGTCCCGGCCGAGGAGGACGCCGCGGCAAGGCCAAGCAGCGGCAAGGAGACAGACCTCCCCGCGGCCGCGACAAGGATGAAGATGACAACGACGATGAAGACATGGATGACGAGGAGACTGATGAGCAGGAGTTCCAGAAAGCCACAGAGGTCCTGTGCGTTGACGGTGGTGCTTCTCTGCATACCTCGCACCGTCAGCTCAAGCAGTGGGTGCGGGAAGTTAATGCAGCAGAACCACCCATCGAGTCACGCAAGCCTCTGAAATGGTCCGGCACGCCTATCATCTTTGATATTGAGGACCACCCGGATCGCATAACTGCGGTCGGGTGCTTGCCGATGTTGGTTTCACCAACAATCCGCAACCTCAAGGTCACTAAGATGCTAGTTGACGGCGGGGCCGGCTTGAACCTGATCTCCTCCGCGGTGCTCCAGAAACTCCAGATCCCCGACAGCGAGCTCGAAGAGACCGGTACATTTCAAGGAATCAACCCGGGAAGGAGCAAGCCGAAGGGAAAGATCACGTTGCCGGTAACATTTGGCAGCGAACTGAACTTCAGGACTGAGAGGGTCACATTTGATGTTGCCGACTTTCCATTACCTTACAATGGAATCCTTGGCCGTCCGGCACTCGCCAAGTTCGTGGCAGCCTCTCACTATGCGTACAACGTACTGAAAATGCCAGGCCCGATAAGTGTCATCTCTGTCCCTGGCGACAAGAAGGATGCTCTTATCTGTGCCGACAAGATCTACCGGGAAGCAGCAGCCGCAGCAGAACGCAAGACACTTGCCGCTGAAGCTCCCGGGGGAAGAAGAAGACCAAGTCCGGCAAGAGCTCTGATGCCCACTCCGGCAAGCGCACCTCTTCGGAGTGCTGCGCTACCGTCGAGAACGCACCATCGAGCTCCACCGGCAAGTGTAAGAAGGCAATGGCAGCTCCACCTGAGACCAAGAAGGTGTCCGCCAAGGAGGATGGCGCTGGTGGTACCTTCACCATCAGCGCCACTCTTGACCCCAAATAGGAAAGCGCGCTCGTTGCTTTCCTGCGGGCGAATGTCGACGTGTTTGCATGGCAACCGTCTGATATCCCCGGTGTTCCCAGGAAAGTAATTGAGCACCACCTTGCCGTCTGTCCTCATGCGCGGCCCGTCAAGCAGAGAGTCAGGAAGCAGGCAGTGGAGCGCCAAGAATTCATCGCAGA
Source organism: Triticum aestivum (assembly GCF_018294505.1). NCBI lineage: Eukaryota > Viridiplantae > Streptophyta > Magnoliopsida > Poales > Poaceae > Triticum > Triticum aestivum. The sequence continues at coordinate 268,401,455 of NC_057804.1, read as the reverse complement.
AGAAATCAAGAAGTTGGAAGCAGCAGGCCTTGTCAGAGGAGTGCTCCATCCCACGTGGTTGGCCAATCCTGTTGTTGTGCGCAAGGCTAACGGGAAATGGAGACTTTGTATTGACTTCACTGATGTTAATAAAGCTTGTCCCAAAGACCCATTTCCCTTGCCGCGCATTGACCAGATTGTTGACTCCACAGCCGGATGTGATTTGCTTTCATTTCTTGATGCATACTCAGGATACCATCAGATCTTCATGGCAGAAGAGGATGAAGAGAAAACCGCATTTATCACCCCGTGTGGCACGTACTGCTTCGTACGGATGCCTTTCGGTTTGAAGAATGCTGGTTCAACATTCGCAAGGGTAGTCCACCACGCTTTTGAGCCGCAAATGCACAGAAATGTGGAAGCTTACATGGATGACATAGTGGTCAAGAGTAAGAACAGGGCGACCCTGATTCAAGATTTAGACGAGACATTTGCAAATCTGCGCAAGATCAACCTCAAGCTTAACCCCGAGAAGTGCGTGTTTGGAGTCCCTTCCGGCAAGCTTCTCGGGTTCTTCGTGTCTCAGCGGGGAATTGAAGCCAATCCCGACAAGATCAAGGCCATTGAGCAGATCGAAGCACCAAAGCGCGTCAAGGATGTACGAAGGCTTGCCGGTTGCGTGGCTGCTCTCAGCAGGTTTATCTCTAGATCTGCTGAGCGCGCCCTGCCATTTTTCAAAATTTTGAAAAAGGCAGGTCCAATGAAATGGACTCCGGAGGCGGAGGCTGCGCTGCAGGACTTGAAGAGATACCTGTCCTCCACTCCAACACTTGTCGCACCTAAGCCGCAAGAGAAGTTGCTGCTGTATATAGCGGCAACCAATCAAGTGGTTAGTGCTGCGTTAGTGGCGGAGAGAGAGGCAGATGATGAGCCAGCAACCACGGCAGATGCATCCAGCGACAAGCAGGGGGCTTCGCCGACAAGCTCTGGTCCCGACAAAGATGGATCTGCGCAGGAGCATGATAAGATGCAGAAGAGAATGGTGCAGCGTCCAGTTTACTTTGTCAGTTCCCTTCTGCAGGGGGCTAGATCAAGGTACTCTGGTGTGCAGAAGTTGCTTTTCGGCCTCCTCATGGCCTCGAGAAAGCTGCGCCATTACTTCCAAGCACATGAAATCACAGTCGTCACTCGCTTTCCGCTGAAGAGGATACTGCAAAATCCAGAAGCAACAGGCAGGATTGTCGAGTGGGCGCTGGAACTGTCAAGCTTTGGCCTCAAGTTTGAGAGCACTTCAACTATCCAAAGCAGAGCATTGGCAGAGTTCATAGCAGAGTGGACGCCAACCCCAGATGAAGAAATTCCAGAGACGAGCATCCCCGTCAAAGAGGCAAGCAGAGAGTGGCTGATGTACTTTGATGGTGCCTTCTCGCTGCAAGGCGCTGGTGCGGGCGTGCTGCTTGTCGCACCCACCGGAGAGCACCTCAAGTACGTAGTCCAGATGCACTTTCCCAAGGAGCAAGCAACCAACAATACTGCAGAGTATGAAGGATTGCTTGCCGGTCTCAGAATCGCAGCAGACCTTGGGATCAAGAAGCTCATTGTCAGGGGTGACTCACAGCTTGTCGTCCGCCAAGTGAACAAGAACTACCAGAGTCCATTGATGGAAGCATATGTTGATGAAGTGAGGAAGCTAGAAGAGCACTTTGACGGCCTACAGATGGAACATATCCCGAGAGCTCAGAATGACATTGCTGATGGCCTGTCAAAGTGCGCCGCACTAAAGTTACCTGTGGAACCAGGGATCTTTGTGCTCAAGTTGACTCAACCATCCGTAACACCCTCAACTGGACAAAGCAAGAAGAGGAAGTTGGTTTCTGGCGACTACTTTCCGGCAGAGCTCCCCGAAGCCGCCGCCAAGAAAGTCCCCAAGATCAACACCAAGAATGCTGAGGGGCAGTCTGCTCCGGCAAACCTTATGGTTTGTTCCGTTGAAGCAGACGCTCCCGACAAGTTTTGCTCCGGCAAGCTTGCCGGGGAACATCAAGCTCCGGCAGGGCCGCAAGTCCTTGCCGTAGAAGCGGATGTTCCCGCAGCAGCAGATGTGCCTTTAGTCCTTGTTGTCGAGCCACAAGCTCCAGCATGGGCACAGCAGATTGTCCATTTCCTTCAGACAGGAGAACTTCCCGAAGAGCAAGAAGAAGCGGAAAGAGTAGCCCGGCAGTCAAGTATGTACCAGTTTGTCGATAGCATACTGTACAGAAGAAGACTCAACGGTGTGAAATTGAAGTGTATTTGCCGGGAAGATGGACAAAAGCTGTTGGCAGAGATACATGGAGGCATATGTGGCCACCACATAGGCGCAAGGGCACTTGCCGGCAAAGCTTTCCGGCAAGGCTTCTTTTGGCCGACAGCCCTCCAGGATGCAACTGCACAAGTAACCAAGTGTGAAGCGTGCCAGTTCCACTCCAAACAGATACACCAGCCAGCTCAAACTCTCCAGACGATCCCTTTATCCTGGCCATTTTCGGTCTGGGGGCTCGATATCCTCGGCCCTTTCCCCCGAGCTGTCGGGGGCTTTGAGTACTTGTACGTCGCAATCGACAAGTTCACAAAGTGGCCGGAAGTGCAGCCAGTGAGGAAGGTGACAGCACAGTCAGCAGTCAAGTTCTTCAGGTCAATTGTTTGCCGTTTCGGGATCCCTAACAGGATCATCACCGACAACGGCACGCAATTCACGAGCCGCACCTTCATGCAGTACGTCCAAGACCTTGGCGCCAAGGTCTGCTTCGCTTCTGTTGCTCATCCGAGAAGCAACGGTCAAGCAGAGAGGGCAAATGCTGAAGTGCTGCGCGGGCTCAAGACCAGAACTTTCGACAGGCTGCGCAAGTGCGGAAGAAACTGGATCGAGGAGCTGCCGGTGGTTCTTTGGTCGATCAGAACGACGCCAAATCGAGCCACTGGCCAGACACCTTTCGCTCTAGTCTACGGAGCAGAGGCAGTTCTCCCCACGGAACTCGTATACGGATCGCCTCGAGTGCTCGCTTATGATGAGTTTGAGCAAGAACAGCTGCGACAAGACGACGCGCTGCTCCTTGAGGAAGATCGTCTTCAGGCTGCTGTACGAGCTGCTCGATACCAGCAAGCTTTGCGCCGCTACCATAGCCGCAAAGTTAAGGCCAGAAGCTTCGAGGAAGGCGACCTTGTTCTTCGGCGCGTTCAGTCCGCCAAGAATTCCAACAAGTTGACGCCGAAGTGGGAAGGCCCTTATCGGGTGAGACGAGTCACAAGGCCCGGCGCTGTCCGCCTTGAGACCGAAGATGGCATTCCGGTGAGCAACTCCTGGAACATAGAACATCTTCGTAAGTTTTTCCCGTAGGGCGCGGTTGCCGGAACCCCGTTCCGGCAACCACCTTTTGTACAAGTCTTGCCGCTGTTGCATGTAATCCTTTGTACAAAGCCGGGCGCAGATCCCGTGCATAAAAAGAACCCCATGTGCTCCGCACAACTTGTCCATTTCATGCATTAGTTTCTTTCTCGCATGCGTTATCTGACACTTTGTGCAGCACCTACATCCGGTAAGCAGTAACGAGCCGAAGGGCTCCATATCGTTATTTTCTCTTCTTTCTTCTTTTTCAACAAAGGAAAAGAAGGTTCCCTCGCACACATGTTTGCCGGGGGGGAAGGAGAAGATTGTGGTATGGACCAGGCGTCGTTCAAGCGAAGTCTTGCCTTGCCGGGAAGCAAACGACAGAAAAGCTAAGTTGCCAAAGTTTGAGCAATCAGTTTTTAAATTTTTGAGTTATCTTCCTCGAACGACCCTGCTTTGTATGGAAAACCTGTGCGCGGAGGAACCAACTCGTGGCTAGTTGCGCCCTTACTTTGTTTCGAGTCCGCTCAACAGCTTAAGTGTGCTGCATCTAGTCGCGACAAGGTTTCTTGTCGGAAGCAGCGCCGCCAGCAGGCTGCTGAAGTTCCGCACTCAGCGCTCGCGGCTCGGGTGCCTGCGCCGACAAGTTCCCTAGAAGCGTAGGGTAAAAACATACAAAGGAAGGAATCTAGTAGAGGAAATAACATAGCAATTGATAACAGAAATAAAGTTATATTACAAGATAACTTGTCGCAGCTCTAACAGAATGTTTTCATAACATGATTAGCAGCGGCAAGGGAAAAGAAGAAATGGACGGCCTAGTCTACGCGTCCGCCCTCGACCCTCTTGATCTCGCTCACCTTGTCCACAATGGGTGCGACAAGGGCCTTGAGTGCATCCAGATCGGCGTCAGGCGGCAAGGACCTGAGGACGTTGGTGAAGCTGAGGCCTGGATTGCGGAAGGCCACCTTCATCAGCACCTTCTGGAGAACCCCGGCGCAGATTTTGCGCGACTCGTCGGCCAGCTGCTTCGGGATCCTCTCCCGGAGCCGCTGGAGTGCCGTCGCCACGCCCTTGAAGAACAGGCTGAGCTTGGCGCTGGGTTGAAGACTCTCGTCGGAAGGATACCCAAAGTCCTCCATCCCCAGCTGCGCCAGCTCCTCGTTGATGACTGCGGCAATGTTCACCAGACCCTCGGTCCAGTGCTCCACAGTGTCTCTGAACGAGTTCTGGGTAACTGCAATGCTCTCCAGCAGCGCCGCGTCAGCCTTGACCTTCTCCGACAAGGTCTTCTCCCGCTCCTTGGCGGCCTCCAGCGTCTGCGTCAGCGTGGCCAGCTTCAGCTCCAGGTCTGCTTTGGAATCCTTGGCGGCGCTGAGCTCCTTGCCCCTCTCAGCGAGAAGACCTTGCAGCTCACCGTGGGCGGCAGCATCCTTCTCACGCTCACGCTTGAGCGCGGCAAGCTCCTCGCCGCTCTTCCCAATGTTGGCCTCCAGCTGCGCCACCTTCTCCTCCAGCTCTTTCTTGGCGGCCTCTGCAATTGCCGCAGCGTCCTTTGCCTCCTTGAGCGCCCCGCCAAGTGCTTGCTCGCGCTCGGCGAGCTCTTCCTCGTAGCTGTCGAGGTTGGCCTTCCGCTGCACTAGTTCACCTTCCCGCGCGGACTGCTTCTCGGCGGCCAGCCTTTGCTCCTCCTCAGCTTCGGCCTTCTCGAGAAGGAAGGCCGTGCGCTCCTCGTCGAGTCGCTCCCGCTCCTGCGCCAGGGACCGGAGAGCTTCTTGATTGTGGCCCCGGAGCTCCTCCGCGCGCTTCTCCATGTCAACTCCCGCCTTCGCGACAAGCGCTTCCCGGGAAGCCAGCTTGGCTTGCCGGGCGCGGTAGAGTGACAGCAGCTTCCGCAGCAGCTGCTCCTCCTCAGGCTCGCCGCTGCTGCTGCTGGGCGCGTCGACCAACGACAGTCCAGCAGAGGCGAGCACCTCCCCGTCGAAAGTTTCCCCCTCGACCGGCGCCCTGGAGCTCGACGCCCAGGGTAGCTTGATGAAGATATTGTCGCCGGCCTTCAAGTAGGCGCCGGGCTGGGGCTCCTCGGAGCCCGGCTCCGCAGAAGCGGCAGAGGGATCGGCGGTCGGCGCAGCGCCTGGCGCTCCTGCGGCCTCAGGGTCGTCAGTGCGATCGCCCGACCCCTCGCCGGCTTCTGCAGCGGCAGCCCTGGCGGCCTCCTCGCCGGCGGTCTCATCAGCACCGGCCCTTCCTCGCCGGCGCCCTCTGTCTCCATTGGCTCAGTAGCAGAGGGGTCTGAAGAACGAAGAAGGGAGAAAAATCAATCAAAAATCCAAGAGAAGAAAATCAGAAGAAGAAGAACCCAAGGGAAAGTTTTTGGACAAGTGAATTACCTGCGCCAAGATCTGCAGTTGCGGTCTCGGTCGCCGCAGGATCGACGGTGCTGTCCCTTGCCGGAGAGTTCTCCCTTGCCGGAGAGCGCTCCCTTACCGGGAACCCCTCCCTTGGCGGCGTAGTCGAAGCAGATGGCACTTCGGGACCAGCTTCCGGGCGCTCCTGATGTGGCTGCTCTGCTCCTACACAAATCAACAAGCAAGATATCAACAAAGGAAAAAGCACTCAAGCGCGCCCGGCAGCAGAAGGCTAAACTATGAACTTACGCTGGGGGCTGCGCTGGGGGCTGCTTTGAGGAGTGATTGCCGGGTCCGTCAAGGTGGTCTCGGACCCACCTCCTGCTGACACGGTGGGGTCATCCTCGATGACAATCACCGCGGCCTTGGCCCTCTTCGCCGCTCTCTGGGCCAGCGTCCTGAAAAGAAAGGAGTCCAGATTGGAGCAAGTCAGATACAAGATATAAACAGCAAGATTGAAGAACTACAAGAGCACCAAAGAAACTTACTCTTCTTCCTCCTCGTCGGAGCTGAGCGCGGAAAGATCGAAGTCCGGCCCTCCTCCGGTGCGGCGAGGCGGAGGAGTAGGATCCCTTGCCCGCTTGGCGGGGGCGGTGGCGGTGGCCCGGGAAGATCCCGCTCCAGTTGCCGCTGTTGCGTGAGGCGCTCCCGCGGCAACATTGCTTGCCGCGGTAGAGCGCGTCGCACGGCTCGGCGGCTGTTGACCCGGCTGCCGCCCCGCTGCGTCCCCGGCCCTGCGAAGGCGCCTTCTTGGCGGGGCCGGGGGCTCCGCCTGCGGCAAGTTTTCTGAAGGCTCGGGCTCCTCCTCGCCGGCCTCGCTCGGCTCGGCTTCGGAACCGGCAGGCTCCTCCTCGCCAATGAACTCCGCGCGCTCGGCAAGGTTTGCCGCCTCTGCAGCCTCCGCCTCCTCCACAGTGAACCCAAACACGCCCGCGGCAGCTGCGGCCGCAACCTCTTCCGCCCTAGTGGCGATGCGCTGCAGCTCCTCGTCGGTGGTGTCACGGGTGAGGCTCTTCTGCTCGTCAGCGTGGACCGGCACTTCTTCCAAGTTGTCGAAGAACGCTTGCACGACGTCATCCGCAGGCTCTTGCCAAGTTGGAACGATTCCGTGTGAATCACACAACGGCATCATGGCGCGGATCCGGTCAAGCGAAGAATTGTTGCATAATGGGACAACGCCCCTCGGCAGCGTGAATGGGTGCTGGGGGTCGCGTTTGAACAACTCCAGGAGCATTGCATCCAGCTCCAAGACGGTGAAGTTGTAGTTGAGGCCCGGCCGCAGCCTCATGATGTCCGCCGAGTTCTTGAATTCCCAGGCGGGCCTCCCCCTCTCCTGCAGGGGGGCGATGCGGCGGCGGAGGAAATCTGCGCCTACAGCGCCTACAGTGAGCCCGGCAAGCCTGAGGCGAAGGATCCTAGTAATGGCGATCTTCAGCCTCTCGTCTTCCGGGGCCACGTTGCTCCAGTCATTGCCGCGCACTATTGGAGTTTGGCGCACGGCGGTGAAGGGCTGCGGATTCTCCTCGACAATCCAGCACCACTCCGCTCTCCACTCATCCCACTTGCTGCGGAGCTCACCCTCCAAGTACGCCTCCTTCTTGCCGACTCTCGAGATCCAGGCAATCCCTCCGGCAAGCGGCTCTCCTCTCTCTACCCGAGGTATGAAGTAGTGGCGGAAAAGGGCAACACTGGGGTGGACTCCGACAAAGTTTTCGCACAAATGTGCGAAAACTGCCATGGTCAGAACGGCGTTGGGGGTGAAGTCAAGGAGGCGGAAGCCGTATGTGTTCATGATATCGCAGAAGAACTCCGAGAAGGGCGGGCAGAGCCCGCAATAGAAGAATAGCGCGAAGAATGGGTACCCGTTTGGAGCCAGCTCCGAAGCAGCGGCCGGGAGTACCCTCGTGCGCGGATGCGCACGCGTCTCCGTCGCCCAAAAGAGGTAGAAGTACTCCCTCAGCTCCTGCACGCCGAGCTGAGGGGAGAAGATCGCCCGCTCCTTCCGCAGCGCCGCGAGCCGCTGCGCCTCGGCCGACTTCACGCCCTTTCCCTTGTCGGCTTTCGGGGCCATGGCGGAGGTGGTGAGGGAGGTCGACGGCGTGGTGATGCTGGTGGCAATGGGGGGCGGAGCGCTGCTCTCTCGGCTTCGAGAAGAAGGGGGGAGCGGCGGAGGTTCTTGAAGATGGAGTAGCAGCAACCAGCGAGGGGGAACGAACTGCCCCTGTTTCCTCTGCTTATAAAGAGGGACGGGGCGGACGTTTCGCCCTTCCGAATAAACAACCACCCACGATCTCTCCCACGATGCCGCATTCAACGCGTGCCGTTATGGGAGAGCGCGGTGGATACGGAGCGAGATTCGGTGTGGCCCAGTCCGCGTGTGCCCGTGCCCTGTCTTGGGCCTGGCCCAACAGCGCTCGGCACCGTGTCTGGCCCAGGCCCGGGGGCTCCTGTCGGTGTACTAGAATAGGGGTACCCTAGTACCCCGAACTTGTGCACGGGCAGTTGCAGCACCCCGCGGCAAGGCTTGCCGGGCGAACGCCAAGATCCTCCAAGGTTCCCTTGGAGCCATTCAAGAACAAAGTATTTAAGCTCAGGAGACAAGGCCCCGGCAAGAGGAGCTTGCCGGGAAGGCCAACCGAGGCACTCCAAGGAACTTGCCGCGACGCGCCACGCGCTCCGGCAAGGCAACAAGGCCCCGGCAAGAGGAGCTTGCCGGGAAGACCAAACAAGGTACCTCGAGGCCCGGTGAGCGACAAGCTTCCGGACCCGACAAGATAACAACAGCGGCAAGGCGCTTGCCGCGGCAGGCGGCCACTCTGTGCCCACGCTCCAGCGCATCCACCAACGTGTCGCTCTGGGGGCCTCTCCAGGCGCGCGTGGCGGGAGGCTGTGCAGCCAGCGGTGCGCAGTGGCATGCGAAGCTGACAAGATCGCCGTCGTGGCGAACGGTGGCGCCCCTAACGGTCCTTTTCTGCACTGTTTGGGCGACTCAGACGGGCCTTTAATGCCCTTGTCCCCTGCCGTCAGGGTTAGGTAGGGTGCACTGTACAAGTAACTGTACCAACCACCCCACTTTTTACATTTGTACCCTTCTCTGCGTTGCCACCTGTCGGTGACCCCTTTAGCATATAAAAGGAGGCCCATGCGCAACGTAGAGGGGGTTCGGTTCGGTTGGTTCGACTCATTCGTAACCCAGAAAGACACTACGCTCTCCTCTAGAGCAAGAACAGAATAGAACCAGACAAGCAGCAGTAGGAGTGTTATCTCTTCGGAGAGCTCCGAAGCTGGGTAAACTGCTCGTGTGCTTCGCCTCGATCTGCTGTTCGTGCGATCTCCGCCCCCCGCCGAACCGAAAGGGGCCCGGTCCGCCGGCCCCATAGGTGCTCGAGGATCAGTTTCCCCGACAAATACCTATCATGTCAGGACCAATTTAATAACTTGTGCATATTGCCATTACTATTATCAACTCTCAAAATGATACAAGTGAAGCATGAGAGTGCAACTATTATCTTTAAAACATAACCACCACCATGCTCTAAAAGATATAAGTGAAGTACTAGAGCATCTCTGCCTAGCTCAAAAGATATAAGTGAAGCACATAGAGTATTCTAACAAATCATGAATAATGTGTGTCCCTCTCAAAAAGATGTGTCTAGAAAAGATGATTGTGCCAAACTAAAAAGCAAACAAAACAAAGACTAATATAATACACGACGCTCCAAGCAATACTCATATCATGTGATGATTAAAAATATAGCTTCAAGTAATTTACCTATGGTTGGTAGAATAAAGAGGGGATGCCCTAAATGGCTTGGAGTCTTGGGTGTCCTTGAATAATATATTGGGGTGCCTTGGGCATCCCCAAGCTTAGGGTCTTGCCACTCCTTATTCCTTCATCCATCGCGATCTCACTCAAAACTTTAAAACTTCACCACACAAAACTCAACAAAAAACTCATGAGATCCGTTAGTATAACAAGCAAATCATAAACTTTAAGTATGATTGTAGACTCATTCATATTTTATTATTGCATAATACTTACAGTGTTCTAACTTCACCATGACTTATGCCCCCGATACAATCCATAGATCCATTAAAAGAAGCGAACAATCCAACAAAAATAGAATCTGTCAAAAACAGAATAGTCTCTAATGGTATGACTAAGTAAAATACTCCTCTAACTCCAAAAATTCTGAAAACAAATTTAGGACAACGTGGGAAATTTGTATATCAATCGTGTCTAAAAAATTCAGAATTTTACCACATTCCAGTGAACTTAAGCAATTCTGCTACTGGGCGGAGAAGTTTCTGTTTTCTCATAGCATCAACGCAACTATCATCCAAATCATCCCAAAGTCCATACTTGGCACAAACACTAATTTAAACGCAGCCATAATAGTAGCATAATTGTGTGCACACCAAAAAAAACAGAAACTATTGGGTTGTCTCCCAACAAGCTCTTTCTTATAGACATTAAGGTATGCTTGGGATATTAATGACACCCACATACAAGAAAAGAATCGAAGCACAAAGAGAGCATCATAAAACATGTGACAAACACATTTAAGTCTAACATACTTCCTATGCATAGGCATTTTATAAAAAAGAAAATTATCAAGGAAAGCAATATCTAGCATATGCAAGGAATAAGAAAGAAATAATAGCAATCTCAACATGAAGAGAGGTGATTTAGTAACATGAAAATTTCCACCACCATATTTTCCTCTATCATAATAATTACACGTAGGATCATATTCAAATTCAACGATATAGTTGTCATATAAAATATTCTTCCTATGACCCACATATGTAAAGTTTTTATACTCTTCGAAAATAGTGGGATTAACATCAACTAAAGTCATGACCTCTCCAAATCCACTTTTATCAATAATTTCGTAAGATTGAGCACTCTCCCAATATGTGAGATTCTTTTTACCTAAAGTTGACACTCTTCCAAACCCACTTTCAATATTATTAAAAACATTATTATCAATATCATATTCATTATGAGGCTTAAATAAATTTTCAAAATCATAAGAAGCATCACCCCAATCATGATCATTGCAATAATTAGTGGACATAACAAAATTATCATCCCCGAGCTTGGAGTGTTGCATAGTGACATCATTGCAATCATGCTTTTCATTCGAGGAGCACTACAAAAAAAACACATGTGACATTTTGGGACGAACAATTTTTTTCTATCATGCTTATGACACTTCTATGATCATAATTGTGACAAAAGCATGTATCATCATAGATGTGATGGGCTGCTACTTCTATGACAAAAAATCATGATAGAAAATGGTCTTTTCGTCCTGGGCGGGCTAGGGAGGCACGTGCATGACATTCTTTGGGCTGTCCATGATAGAAAAATCATGGTAGAAGCGAGGGCGAGGAAAATATCGGGGAGTTCCCTATTATTCTGGGTGGTCGGGGCCGAGCGATGCATGGAGCATTGCACATTTCTCTCATACACGTACACGCGTATTTGCTTACTGAACCCGAATGATTGCACTAGCTATGTTACCGAACCCGATCGATTGATCCCTTGGCTATTAACCAGACCCGAGCGATTCCTATGCTACTGCTGCTAACTGAAGCCGATCGAACCGGCTGCTGCCTCTTAATGAAACCGGTGGTGGTTGGATGAACAGGACCCCGTCGTAGTAGAGGTCGTTGCGACTGGATTAACAGGAACAAGATCGAGGAGACTGCCACACACCCGAGCCGGTTGTTGGTGGATGAACAGGAACCCATGGAGGGATGGTTGAACAAGACCCCGTGGATGGCTGGTTATACAGTTGCCGGTGGAGGCTGGATGAACAATAGCCCGTGGATGAACAGTAGCTAGCTGGTAGAGGCAGGAGGAAGTCAACATTGGATGAACAGTAGCTGGTGGAGGCTGGAGGAAGTTGATGGTGGATGAAGAGTAGCCCGTGGAGTCCTGTTTTGTGGTACGCCAAACCCTTCCCGATGAACAGGACACCGTTTTGACCATAGATGCTCCAACACAAGTCTGTTTTCTTTGTTTTGCGGTACGGCACACCCGTCCTGATCAACAAGACCATGTTTCGATCGTAGGCGCTCCAACACAAGTCTATTTCCTCCATTTTGTGGTACGCCACACCCCTCCCGATCAACAACACCCCATTTCGACCATAGAAGCTCGAGCACAAGTCCGTTCCCTCCGTTTTGTGGTACGCCACTCGTTTTGGCTGTTCCGTCCAAGTCGGTTGGCTCCCGACGAACATGATGTATTCCAACCCAGTTGGTTGCCTCTCGATGAACGCGGCGCTGTTTCCTCCATTCCGACCCAGCCGGTTGGCTGTTGATGAACAGGACACCATCGTTGTATGTGTTAGAGACCCTGCCCGTATGTACGTACGCGACCTTCTTTTCTGCAGCGTACTTGTCATAAGTGTACAAGATTTAGATGGGACTGTCGGAACTGCTACCGCTCCTTAGTCGGCCATGGTTCATCATGGCAGACAGACCGATCGACCGGTATGTACACAGATAACACTACATATGCTTTGACCGGGTGGGTCCTAGCTGTCAAGGAGCACAAGGAGGCACTTCCTTGCATGCGCATATACAGTTGGCGGGTCCCAGCGGTCTGGGACAAAATCATATATTTTTTTCCCTTCATAAGGAGGCACTTCCTTGCATGCAGAGATGTTATTGGGTGGGTCCCAACTGTCACGGGTAGGAAAAACGAGGCACTTCCTTCCTTGCGAAGATATACGTGGTGGTTCCCAGCTTTCAGGGGGAGGAATAATTTTATTTTCGCGTATTAAGGAGGTCATTGCATGCATGCGTCCATGGACCAGGTGCGTCCCCACTATCAGCATCTCGATGTACAGTCCTCTTCTGATGACTCTCGTTTGTTGACCACATTGACCACGCCGCACCGAGCACACCAAGGTGGTGGACGACGATGAGTCCTCAACAGCAACGAGTCGGTGATGGGAAGACGCGGCAGTAGAGCCACATACGAGGGTTAACTGGTTCTGGTGCAGTGTTGTTCTGCAGTCGGTAGAGAATAACAGGAAGTATGGAGGATGGCTTGGTCGGGAGTGGGGTAGCGCTTTGTAGTGAAGCGTGCTAAGTAGAGCTGCTAGCAGTCGGAGGCGGGAGCAGGTGGTCCCGGTGGTGTGGGAGGAAGAAGACGAGAGATTGAAGATGAATGTCGGCCGTTGGACCTAAAGCCAATGACTACCATTGACTAAGTAGACAACACCTTGCGTTGCCTTCGACCTATTGGCCCACATTTCAGCCTCCAAAAATGTCGCACATATTCAACCCTTTTTTAGAATTTACAGTCCATATGTTGGGCTGGGTGAACAAATAATGTAACATCCATGCGGCCCATTTATTTTTTTCCATAAAACAACAGCCCATTTGCACTTTCTTGAAATACACGAATTTGCCAGCCTGGGTGAACAAATAATGTACCATCCATGTGTCCCATTTATTTTTTCATAAAAAACTATAGGCCATTTGCAGTTTCTTGAAATACACAATTTTGCTGGGCTGGTTCTAATTATAATGTTAGGTTGGGCGCAGGAATGTTATCAAAAAATAAATAGGGTCTGAGCAATTTGTTATACATATATTTAAATAATAACTATTTTATTATTACATTGGTCCATAAATCTTACAAAGCTTTTGTACACAATATCTTGGATTTGCGTTGACCTTAATGTAAAAAAATCCAGGATTTTATTGTTAAACATTTATTTCTAAAAGTTCATAAGATGTGGTATATTTTTTGTTATATATGTAAGTATTTGTAAATATATGATGATAATAAAAATAATATATAATAACATATAAAAAGTATAAATATATATAATATAGTTAGAGGGGACACATAAGTTGGACCTGGCGTTCCTATTCTTATATAGAAAAATAGAACAGACCTCTGCGTTTTCTTAAAAAATATAGAAGTAGGGCTATGGATGTTTAAGAAAAAAAACCTAGTATGGGAGGGTCATAGGATGGTCGATACTAGACAGCCCTAAAAAAATTACAAACCGGCATTGCCGTGGGATGGACATGTTAAAAAAGAAAGCCTAGACTGGGCAGCCCACAACCAAGCTGATACTTGTTGGCCTGCTGATAATAAGTGATACCTGCCAGCTCCCCAATGACTGGCTTCATTGAAAACTTATCTCCTTTAGTAACTACGTTGACAAACCCGTGGCCCCCAATGCCAGTATAGCATTGGGAGGAAGTATTCTTTCAACGAAGCACTTGCTTGCATACGACCATGGACCTGGTGGGTCCCGACTGTCCGCCTCTCCATGATTGCTCTCGGTTGTTAAGCATGTCCACAATGGCATATATCGGCGCCGTGATGAGTGCACAAAGGCGGAGGATGGCACTCAGGCCCCGGATGAGAATGCACCAGAGCCGGAGAAGACGTGCTATAGTAGTGGTAGATGTTGAGCCTAATTTCTACCGAATTTTGGAGTAGCCCTGTGGCCAAGTTCCACTCCCCAACTGATGCTCCGCCCGGGTGTGATTCCACCAGATGCAGTGAAATATCTGCATATTTTTTCCTCTACCTCTGCCTCTAACATTTGGGTGCCCATTGTCATACACGCACCACCTCCAACACTTGCCAAAAACTTCGTACCAATTTCTCCATTTTTCGCACACTCAACAATGTGTGGGGATTTTGAAAATAGCACATCTTTTTGATTGTGCGTCATATGAAGATGTGCTATGCATGAATGTTGATCAGCATGATATTAAATCGCTGGTACTTCCATTTTCGACCATGAATAAAACTTTCAACATGATGTTATCCCTATTTGAAAAGGGCGTGTTAATATAAATGCTTTGCCTCTGAAAATTGCAGTTTCATATGTGAAACTGAAACTTGAATTTTTTTTGAGAATCACATTGTCTGCACTTTTATATGAAACTACATTTTTTAAAGTGCTAAAAATAGATCTCTAGAATTCATAAAATACTTCTTATTCTCAATACTACAAATCTGAAATTCAAAAGACACTCATATCTGAAAGTACTCTCAAAATACACAACACAAAACACAATTCAAAACCTGCAAATACTGACAACCCTAAGTTCCTCCTCAAACTATTGGGGTGTTTTGGGGGGAGTCCCCTCCTATTCTTCGGCGGAACACAACCACCCTGTGGGATGAGGTGAATGGTGAGGGAGAGGATGGCAGGGAAGCATTATCATGCAAACTGTTTTTCTCCTCTTGAAGTTTGGCTCGGTCGATGAAGACTCCACCGGCTCGCTCTGCCATGACACCCTCACAAACGGCACCGTGTAGATGCTCGATCCTTCAATCTCTGGTGGATGCTCCATCTTGGATCGATACTCCCCCCCCCCCACCACCACATGCCCACGATCGGATTCGGTGAATCTGTTTACTCCATGGCCCAGAGGAGCAGCTCTATGTACTCGCGACTCCCTCCGGGAGTATCGCCGCCTTTTCGCTCTGTTCCAGATATTTGGCCATTCCTGTTGCCGTCACCACTAATTGCTCTGGGCTGTCAAACGAAGATTGTATCTTCAACATCCTAGCTAGCTTTACAGGGTCGCCGCCTTCGATCTACACATATCGGTTGTACTCCTCCATTGATCTACTTCTCCATAGCACCTTCACTCGTGGCGGTCGTTTTTGAATGGAAGAGGAGAGGACTGGTGCAGGTTTTTGATTTGAAGAGGAGAGGAGCAACGGTGGTTTTGAAATGTAAGAGGAGAGGAGCAGCGCTGGTTTTGTATTGGAACATCAGAGGAGCGGCGGCAGTTTTCAAATGGAAGAGGAGAGGAGCGACACTAGTTTTGTATTGGAACAGGAGAGGAGCGGCGGTGGTTTTGAAATGCAAGAGGAGAGGAGCGATGCTCGTTTTGGATTGGAACAGGAGAGGAGAGGCGTTGGTTTAAGAGGAAAGGAGCGCCACTGGTCTTGGAAGTATTTTTCGGGACAACTACGTTTTTGCCCCAAGTAGGAACCTACCCATAGTGTTTGCCCTTACTTTTCAACTCTGCTCAGTTTTGCCCTTATATTTGCCCAGAGGTCACCCGAATGCCCTTTGACCATTTGACCAATAATTAGGAAAATCATAACAAATTCACATGAACGAAAAATGCAAATAAGATATCAAAATGTTCAGAAAAACATCAACTTTATCTACATATCATTTGCATTAAGGACAAATGTTTCGTTTAAACTACCTGAGGTTAATAATTTTAACATTATTGAAAATGAAAAGGTATAAAAATACTTTTTTCATGAATAAAAATTACATGCAAATGTAGGTGATGTTTTCCGAACATCCTGATATCCTTTTTGCATTTTTCTGAGTACATATCAACTTGTTATGCATGTTTGAATGACTTTGATCATTATTTTGAAACTTCATAACAACTTGATATGAACTCAAAAAAATGCAAATAAGGTAATGAGATGTTTAGAAAATGTCACCTACATTTGCATGTAATTTATATTCCTGAAAAAACATTGTTTATACCTTTTTATTTTTAATAATGTTAATAACATTAATAACCTTAGGTAGTTTAAACGGCACTTTTGTCCTGAATGCAAACAACATACACTTAAAGGTAATATTTAGCTGAACATTTTTAATAATGCATTTTTCCGAGTTCATATCAATTTGCTATTAATTTTCAAAGTATTGGTCAAACGATCAAATGGCATTCGGGCAACCTGGGAAGAAAATCTAAGGGCAAAACTGAGCAGAGTCGAAAAGTAAGGGCAAAACCCGTGGGTAGGTTCCAACTAGGGACAAAAATGCATTTGTCCCTATTTTTTTCTTTTGCATATTTCGGGTCAAAGTTTGACCACGTATTGTATTTGACAAGCAAAATGTGAATGCATGTCATCAAAAATTGTATCGTTTGGTTCGTATCTTCTAAATGTACTTACAAATTATATTATTTTTGCAACGTATAACATATATTTTATTTGCTAAAGTCATGGTCAAATATGACCCAGAATACAAGGAAGACTAGTTAATGTGGGGTCGCTTTCTTAATTGAAGGGTAAATTGATTTTGATTTTGATCCAGTCACAGCGCGTCGGCCCTCTCGTCCAATCCTAAGTTGCTGTTGCACGCTCCTCTCCCTCTTCTCCATTGCAAAACCACCCCCTCTCCTCTCCATCTTCCCCATTCCAAAACCAGCATATCGCCTCCCCCTCTTCTCCATTGCAAAACCAACCGTCTCGCCTCTCCCTCTTCTCCATTTCAAGACCACTGGCTCTCCTCCCATCTTCCAAAGCTAGCACCAGACCTCTCAGAAGCACATCTATGGAGAGGATGCAACAGCGAAGCAGGCAGATCGCCGGCGGTGACCAGGCAAAGTTGTCCAGGTTGAAGGAGATCCTTACTTGGTTTGACAACGAGTGGGATATTTCGAGGACGGTGAGGGCCAAGTGGCAATGTATGAGAAAGAGCGAGACAGTGGAGTTGAGGGTGGTGATATAGTCCCCAACGACAGTCACGCCGCAGTCCTTTGAGTTCATCAAGTATTTCCTATGGGCCATGGAGCAGACAGATTTGCCTGAGGCGAAAGTTTGGTGGAGGTGGTGGGCGACCAGGTAGAAGGTCGAGCATCAAGAGGATAACGAATCAATCGAGTACAGTGTGATGTTTGTGAGGGTGTAGTATCAGCCGGAGCCACATGAGTATTCGTTCTCCCACCGCAAGAGGAGATCAGATGGCACGACATTGCTTCCCCGCCGTTCTCCATGGTTCCCTCGCAGCTCGCCTCATTTCAACAGTAGTGTTAGGGTTTAAGGTAAGCTTCGCACTAACCTAATCTTCTATCTGCTCATGATAACAATTAGTGTGGCGGCTAATGAAAATCATATGGGTAAGTACTAGATAGTACTCCGAGTTTCCGAGTACTACACCAATCACGCTAAAATAGCTCTAGACCAAAAACAAAGTTGTGACCATATGTACAAATAAAGAAAAATTGATTGGTGCTTCTTTTAGAAAGGAGTACTCCCTAGAAAATTGCCAATATAAGCTACTCCTATTTGATTACAGGATTTGCTGCCGAGAAAGATCAATCCTTAGAGAGCGCCACGCATCCCACCGGTGGTGGAGGACAATGCTTAGATGGATCATGGTTGGTGTCCGTAATTTTTACTTGGCACCTCTCCCTCTACATATTTGTCAGTTCCATCCGTACGTTTGTGAAGTTCCACCAAAATGCAGCTAAATAACCCTGTTTGCACACATAATGAAATATCGTGGTTACATTATGGTGGCACTAGTTGATGAAGCATACACTAATAAATAGAAGAAACTTCATTTCCTTAATGGGAAAATATTGCGATAGTATCATAGTATGCCATGCTGCGAGGGCGAGATGGGCCCTGCGGCGCCTCATACAGTAGGCCTCATACTGAAAATCGACCCAATCCTCCCAGATACACCTTCTGAAAGTGATGAACTTTAGTGTACAGCGATAGTTCAAGGAGGGGCCTTGAGACATTCCAATCTCTATTTTTTGTGCAGAACAACTAAACTTAAGCACCCCAGTTTGTAGAAACACATAAACGTTAACAATGGGAGTAGTTGATGAAACATATACTAACAAAGAGAAGAACTTTCTTATCTATAATGGAAATGAAATGATAGAGAGGACAGGAACTCTATTTTAACTGTATTATTACTTCATTTTATCAGTGGCACTAGGGTCGAGTAGGTGCCAAGTGAGGTGTATTGTGCGTCGCAAGGATGGATGCTAGGGGTGCTTAGACTAGGATGCTGGAGCTGGCTCTTTCAGTCCCTGTCTTCCCCCTGATATTTCTGTGGTAGCTTTTGGGTTGTAATCCAAATTTGGTCGAGCTGGGGCTGTGTCCCTTACCTTCGTAGCTTATGTGGCGAACTTGTCTCCTGCTAGTACTGAGTCCATTCTAGTAGTAGTTGCATAACTGCCCGTTTACACTGAGATGTTGTTGGATAATGGTTCTCTATGGTTGGGTTTGTTTAATGAAATTGGAGGAAACCACCTCTTTAGATATAAAAAATTAGTGGCACTAGCGGTACCAGAACATTGCCTGAAATTAATAGTGCCACTAGATTAAGGTGCAAAATAATAACATTACTGCTTTATCATGGCAGTGCAAAACAGTAGCGCAATAGCAAAGTCAACATTCAGGATCTTTGGCAAATGGTCGGACCAAAAAGGAACATACCTCGTGATGTGAACCATATCTACAGTCATCACCATCGTAGAAGGGATGACACTAGTCACCAACATGGATGATTCAATTCATGGTACCTTTTTGTCCAATCCACCTAAAATGAAGCAATGTTTGCATCATGCAGTTAGCAAGTACTTGGTCCCATGAGCTAGCAGCTTCTTCTTCATTAGTTGCAATAAAATTGAGCAACATCAAGGTTGGTCGTGAAGCTCATGGTATGTTCAACTATAATTTGGATATCATTTCGTGCAGTTCAACTAAGATCAAGCGTGAAATGTATATATCTGTTTGCACAAAAAGGTGGAAAGGAGGGTGACTAACAAGTGATGAAACATACATCGAATGAAAAGAAGCATGTTCCTTATCTGAATGGCATTCCTACAAGGATAGTAACAATTTCTAAAGCATCAACCGCTAGATACTAGTGTGGGCATTAGGATTAACTATGACAACCGTTAAATATGGCATTACTTGAATGGTGCCATTGCTTCTTTTTACCTGCAACATTACATTAACAACTGCTAAAGAGTTGGTATTTGGGCACGGAAGAGTAGTCGGACCAGGACAGTTGCATTTCTAATGAAATTAGAAGGACATGAAAAATAGTGCCATTGATTCATATTACTGGAGGCATTACATTGAAAACAACATTGATTTAAAGTGTCCTTACTTTAATAGTGGGGCTGCTACATTTTACCAGTGGCATTACATAAGAGGGGCTCTGTCACACCCAAGATGCGACCCTATCCTAAAGGAACTCGAAAGTCCCACCAAGGATAGAAGCGCATATTGGAGACGCTCTTGCAAGGTGGATATCATTACATAGTACCATTACATAATAGTTGGGGATACATACAAGAGACATACAATGCCACATGAATACAACATCATACATAAGAGCAACATCCGACTACGGATGAAACACAAACAGAAACTCAAACGATATCCACCCTGCTAGCCCAGGCTGCCGACCTGGAACCTATCCCCTGATCGAAAAAGAAGCAGAAGAAGAATGCCAAAACAAGTAAACATCGCCCTCATGTCATGATCATCGCATTACATGTACCTGCAGCTGTTGTTGTCGTAACCTGTAAGCCACGAGGACTCAACAGTCCCATTACCATGGGTATGAAGACTAGCAAAGCATAAAGGGGATGGAATGTAATAGTGGTGAGGTTGCAACAGCGAATAAGCATGATATGGTGGCTAACTTTTGAATACAAGAATAGTATGAGAAGCTACGCAAATGGTCGCAAACTAGTAAAGATCAAGAAGTGATCCTGAAACTACTTACGTTCATACATAACCCAAGCCGTGTTCACTTCCCGGACTCCGCCGAGAAGAGACCATCACAGCTACACACGCGGTTGATGCATTTTAATTAAGTCAAGTGTCAAGTTCTCTACAACCAGATATTAACAAATTCCCATCTGCCACATAACCGTGGGCACGGATCTCGAAAGTTTATAGCCTGCAGGGTTGTCCCAACTTAGCCCATCACAAGCTCTCACGATCAATGAAGGATATTCTTTATCGCGGAAAGACCCGATCAGACTCGGAATCCCGGTTAGAAGAAATTTTGCCAATGGTAAAACAAGACCAGCAAGACCGCCCGAATGTGCTGACAAATCCCGATAGGAGCTGCACATATCTGATTCTCAGGTCACATCGGATGAGACAAGCTATGAGTAAAACCAACCCTCAAGTTTCCCTGAGGTGGCCCCGCAGGCTGCTCGGTTCGGACCAACACTTAGAGAAGCACTGGCCCGGGGGGAGGTAAATAAAGATGACCATCGGGTTTGTAGCTCCCAAGGGAAAGTTAGTAGGTTGTTAGACAAATGTAAAACCAAGGTTGGGCCTAGCTTGAGGAGTTTTATTCAAAGCGAACTTTCAAGGGGTGCCCATAAACCCGACAGCGTAACGAACACAAAATAAAGGAACATAACACTGGTATGACGGAAACTAAGGCGGCAAGAGTGGAACAAAACACCAGGCATAAGGTCGAGCCTTCCACCCTTTACCAAGTATATAGATGCATTAATTAAATAAGAGATATTGTGATATCCCAAAATAATCCTGTTCAAACATGGAGAAATCTTCAACTTCACCTGCAACTAACAACGCTATAAGCGGGGCTGAGCAGAAGTGGTAACTTAGCCAAACAATGGTTTGCTAGGAAGGGTGAAAAGGTTAGAGGCTGAAGAACAATGGTTTGGTAGGAAGTAGTGAGATCCAGGGTAGTGGTCATCTTGCCTAAAATCCTGCTAGGAATAAGAACGAGTCCATGAAGAAGAAGAACAGGCGAAGATGAACCAAGCGTAGTTGAACGGAACCTGACGATCGCAACGAAATAGGAACTACCGAGAAGAAGCACAACCGGAAAGAAGCAAACAACATGGCATACACACAACACATAAACATGAGATTGAGATGATGCTCAACCAAGTATGATGCAAGACAAGGCTATATGATGCTACTCATGGCAAGAGATGATGCATACAAGAACAACACATCAAAACAAGTTTAAACGAGGCCGGAAATAATATATAACAAATCTGGTAAGTCCTCATATGCTAATTTTGAAATTGATCCAGATCTGAATAAACCTTATGCTGAAGTAGTTAAACAGAAATTTAAGATGCACCAAGATGATATCCACAAAAATCTAGTCAAGTTACATTGAAAGTTCATTTAGTTCGGAGCTACGGCCCAGAAAATATGAGCAAAACAAGTCAAACATGGAATTGATGCAAAATGCATACAAACATTAAGCAAAAATAATCAAAGCATGGATGCAACATGATAATATGAAACTACATGCAATTCTAAGCAAATTTCATATAGAGCATGCTCAAAATGGAGCAACGGTGCAACACATACACTCCAAACAAGTTATAACAACAATCTGCCCAAAACATCAACTAGGCACTTTGCAAACAACAAAACAACATGCTATAGGAGTCATATGAGCACAAACTTGATATGATCTTCATGTATAGATAACATACTTCAAATATCATTAAGGTTCAGGTTCACAGGCGTCAAGATTAAACCAATATGATCAATGCAAAATGCAACTTTATAACACAGGAGCATATACACGAGCAAAGCTAACATGATGTCATGTTAGAGGCATGAAACAAAGATGCTACAGCAATATACATAGCAACCAAGGGCACGGACTCAAAGTACACATAACAAAGAGCAAATAACATCATGGCATCATATACATATAGCTCATGGATTAGTGGGAACCAACAAGACAAGATTGAATGTTGAAACATTTTCTGCAAGTGTAAAACAGCAACATTATGATAGCATGTTTGCAAGCATGGAACAGAGCTATATGAAATTTAAATTAACAACCATGGCATGGAAAGAGAGTACTCATAGCATATTTCAACTCATGTAATTGGAGAATCTCCAGAATAGGCATGGATCAATCAATAACAAGATCACAACCAGGCATCATGAAGTTAACAGAAAACTGGAACAACATATAGGCATGTTCGTGGCAATGAAAACATATGCTACAGGACATATATAGGGCATAAAAAGGCATGGAAAGATAGAGAATAATATGGACAATAAAATGTGTCAACTAAGCTTCTCCAGATTATGCATGGATTAATTGGTTGTATCAAGAAAACATGGCAACATGGTATGACATGATCAGCATTGACGGAACATTAACAACAAGTAGCCCACTTCACGAGCTTGATGAACTCACTACAGGTCATATCAAAATACATAGATTACACCCCTGTAAATATGGCACGATTATGCTCCTAAACATGTAGACATGATGCTCAAAATAAAATCACAGAAAAAGATATAAAAATGACAATTAGGCAAGTAATAATAGTTTTCAGCTGTTAACAGCAACAGCTGTTAACAACAACAATAGGGATTAAGATGTCAAGCTGCACCCTAACATGAATTCAACACCAACCAACATGTACAGCATGAAGAGCAGAACATGTGCATATCAAGGTCATCATCATAGGCTCGACAGGTACAATGTTACAACACTCAAAAGATGCATACATGATGTTAACAAACAGCAGATTCCAGTAGTTTATATCGCAGAGCAGTTTTGTAATGAAGATTAAGGCATCAATATGAACAAAAACATGAATGCAAACTACTCCATCATGAAGAGCATCACGAGATGAACTTTTTGACATATCATACACTCAAAACGGAGCAACATGCACAAAGCTATGACACGACAAAGATGCTTACATGATGCTGAATAAACAGGGACTTGTGTGATATTTCAGAAAAAAACATGTTGAGCGTGGAATAACCAAATTACGCACGGGCGAGGGAAAGGGCGGTGGTGCTCACTTAGTGCCCATGGGCCGGTTTGGTGGAGGAGGCTGGAAAAATCGGGGCGCGGTCAATGGCGGTTCAGCGGGGCCGGCTGGGTCTGGACCGGTTTGGTCGGGCCGGACGACGGGTCAACGTGGGTGGTGGGCGGTGGTGGCGCGAAGATGATTGGACAACACCGGGGAGCTCGGCAGGACGGCAGGCGGCGAGGGGGCGGTGGTGTCTGTTGCATGTTTTTTGTTTCGCAGAAACCCAATATCAAACGGAGTCCAAACGGGATAAAAACGGACGGAGAATTATTTTGGAATATTTGTGATTTTTGGGAGGAAGAATCAACATGAGATGATGCCCGAGGTGGCCACAAGATAGGGGCCCACGCCCACTAAAAGAGGGCGCGGCCCCCACTCTCGTGGGCCACCTGTAAGGCGGTTGATGCCCTTCTTTGGCCGCAAGAAAGCTAATTTTTGGAAAACAATCTGGGTGAAGGTTTCAATCCAATCGGAGTTACGGATCTCCGGATATTTAAGAAACGGTGAAGGGGTAGAATCTGAGAATGTAGAAACAGAGAGATAGATCCAATCTCGGAGGGGCTCTCGCCCCTCCAAATCCATGGGAGCCAAGGACCAGAGGGGAAACCCTTCTCCCATCTAGGGAGGAGGTCAAGGAAGAAGAAGAAGAAGAAGGGGGGGCTCTCTCCCCCTTGCTTCCGGTGGCGCCGGAGCGCTGCCGGGGGCCTTCATCACCACCACGATCGTCACCAACACCGCCGTCATCCTCACCAACACCTCCATAACCTTCCCCCATCTATATTCAGCGGTCCACTCTCCCGCAACCCGTTGTACCCTCTACTTTAACATGGTGCTTTATGCTTCATATTATTTTCCAATGATGTGTTGCCATCCTATGATGTCTGAGTAGATTTTCGTTGTCCTATCGGTGATTGATGAATTGCTATGATTGGTTTGAGTTGCATGTTTTATTATTTGTGATGTCCTATTGTGCCCTCCGTGTCGCGCAAGCGTGAGGGATTCCCGCTGTAGGGTTTGCAATATGTTTATAATTTGCTTATGGTGGGTGGCGTGAGTGACAGAAGCACAGACCCGAGTAAGTAGGTTGTTTGCGTATGGGATATAGGGGACTTGATACTTTAATGCTATGGTTGGGTTTTAACTTAATGAATCTTTAGTATGTGCGGATGCTTGCTAGAGTTCCAATCATAAGTGCACATGATCCAAGTAGAGAAAGTATGTTAGCTTATGCCTCTCCCTCAAATAGAATTGCAATAGTGATTACCGGTCTAGTAACGTAGTCAATTGCTTAGGGACAATTTCACAACTCCTATCACCACTTTTCCACACTGGCTATATTTACTTTATTGCATCTTTATCTAAACAGCCCCTAGCTTTTACTTACGTGTTCTTTATTATCTTGCAAACCTATCCTATCACACCTACAAAGTACTTCTACTTTCATACTTGTTCTAGGTAAAGCGAACGTCAAGCGTGCGTAGAGTCGTACCAGTGGCCGATAGGACTTGAGAGAGTATTTGTTCTACCTTTAGCTCCTTGTTGGGTTCGACACTCTTACTTATTGAAAGAGGCTACAACTATCCCCTACACTTGTGGGTTATCAAGACCTTTTTCTGGCACCGTTGCCGAGGAGTAATAGCGTGGGGTGAATATTCTCATGTGTGATTGTTTGCTTTATCACTAAGTAATTTATATTTGTTGTTCTAAGTTGTTCTCTATCTTTAGTTATGGATATGGAACGCAAAATACCAAAAAAATTAGGTGTACTTGCTACTCATGGAGATGGGGTAACTCCTAAAACCCTCGATTCTCATTATGCGAAAGATATTAGGTACTACTTTGATAATCCTGAGAAAACACCATTCAACTTTATAATGGGAGACATGTTGGATCAACGTGAATACTTTAGGGATTATCGCTCGACACAAAACGAGAAACTATTATGGGATCAATTTATTATGCTGCGTTGGTATGCCTGGAATCTATGCTTGAGATATGATATTACTTGTTGCTCTAGGATGAAGGCTCCACACCTTCCCTTTTCATGCAAATTTAATGATAATGGAACCTTAGCTTCTTATGCTAATGGTATATATGATTACTATGATGTGGAACAAATAGAAGAATTTGTTGCTTTTAAGGCTGCTTATGAAATTGAATCTTTGTTTGAAAAGTATGAAGCTTTAGATGATGATGCTTATAGGCCTGAAAATCTTGCTATACTTAGATATTGCAATGAAAATTATGAATACAGTTACTATATGAATGCATTTATTGAGAAAGTCTCCGCTGTCCAAGAAGAGACTAATATTTTGCAGGAAGCTATTGAAGAAGAAGTTGATGAAACTGTGAGCTCATTGGATGAAAAAGATGATGAGGAGAGCGAAGAACAAAAGGAGGAAGAGCGGATTAGCTACCCGTGCCCACCTTCTAATGAGAGTAACCCTCCAACTCATACATTATTTAATTCCCCTTCGTGCTTATCGAAGGATGATTGCTATGATGATTTCTATGATCCCTTGAATTTGTTTGAAATATCCCTTTTTGATGATGCTTGCTATGATTGTGGCCAAGATGCCAATATGAATTATGCTTATGGAGATGAACTTGTTATAGTTCCTTATGTTAAACATGAAATTGTTGCTATTGCACCCACGCATGATAGTCCTATTATCTTTTTGAATTCTCCCGACTACACTATATCAGAGAAGTTTGTGCTTAGTAAGGATTATATTGTTGGGTTGCCTTTTACCGTTGCACACGATGATTTTGATATATATAATATGCATGTGCTTGCTCCTCCTACATGCAATTATTATGAGAAGGAACTACATCTCCGCCTCTTTATGTTTCCAACACGATAGAATTGCAAGAAACTGCTTATACTATGCATTGGCCTTTACTATGTGTGCATGAATTGTTCTCTTATGACAAGCCGATGCATAGGAAGAGAGTTAGACTTTGTTGTTACTTGATATATGTTAATTTGTGCTCACTACTAAATTACAAATCATTGTTAATTAAAATTGGCTTTGATATACCTTGGGATCTAGGTGGATTCATTACTTGAGCACTATATGCCTAGCTTAATGGATTTAAAGAAAGCGCTGCCAGGGAGACAACCCGGAAGTTTTAGAGAGTCATTTATTTCTGTTGAGTGCTTTTATATAGTTTAAAACAAAAAAAAAGAGGGGGACCTAAAAAATTTTCAAAAAGGAAAGTGAAAGTGAGAAAGACAAGCATTGTTGAAGTGGGAGCTAGCCTTGAACTTTGTTCATGCTCACGGAAACTTTGTGAATCTTGATTATAGAAACTTTTCATAAAAAATAATTATCCCCTTGTACAATTCCATTATATTATAAAAATAATGTGCCAAGGTTTGCCTTTAGGATGTTTACAATGCTTGTTTGTTTGTATGGTGCAGGACAGAAACTTTAGCTTTAGTGCGTGATTTTACATTTTTAACTGGAACGTCAATTGGTTCTTATTCCTTTTGAACTGTCTTGCAGTACAACTTTTTTATTTTTCCTAATTTTGGTATAATTTTTGGGGTAATAGAAGTATGGTGGATGTTCAGATTGCTATAGACTGTTCTGTTTTTGACAGATTCTGTTTTTGATGCATAGTTTGCTTGTTTTGATGAATCTATCAATTTATATTAGTGGATTAAGCCATGGAAAAGTTATATTACAGTAGACACAATGCAAAAACAAAATATGAATTGGTTTCTACAGTACTTAGAGTGGTGATTTGCTTTATTATACTAACGGATCTTACCGAGTTTTCTGTTGAAGTTTTGTGTGGATGAAGTGTCTAAACGAGGAGGTCTCGATATGAGGAAAAGGAAGAGAGGCAAGAGCTCAAGCTTGGGGATGCCCGAGGCACCCCAAGTAAATATTCAAGGAGACTCAAGCGTCTAAGCTTGGGGATTCCCCGGAAGGCATCCCCTCTTTCTTCAACAAGTATCGGTATGTTTTCGTATTCATTTCGTTTATGCATTATGTGCAAGTCTTGGAGCGTCTTTTGCATTTGGTTTTCATTTTTCTTTTATGCACCATGCTAGTATGAGATAGTCCTTGCTTGATTTATAGAATGCTCTTTTGCTTAACTTATATTTGTTAGAGCGTGGGCATATCTTTTGTAGAAAGAATTAAACTCTCTTGCTTCACTTATATCTTTTTAGAGAGATGACAGGAATTGGTCATTCACATGGTTAGTCATAAAATCCTACATAAACTTGTAGATCGCTGAATATGATATGTTTGATTCCTTGCAATAGTTTTGCGACATAAAGGTGGTGATATTAGAGTCATGCTAGTTGGTGGTTGTGGATTGTAGAGACACTTGTGTTGAGGTTCGCAAGTCCCGTAGCATGCACGTATGGTAACTGTTGTGTGACAAATTTGAAGCATGGGGTGTTTCTTTGATTGTGTTCCTTAAGAGTGGCGGTCGAGGACGAGCGATGGTCTTTTCCTACCAATCTATCCCCCTAGGGGCATGCGTAGTAGTACTTTGCTTAGAGGGCTAATAAACTTTTGCAATAAGTATATGAATTCTTTATGACTAATGTGAGTCCATGGATTATACACACTTTTAGCTTTCCATCATTGCTAGCCTCTTCGGTACCGTGCATTGCCCTTTCTCACCACGAGAGTTGGTGCAAACTTTGCCGGTGCATCCAAACCCCGTGATACGATACGCTCTATCACACATAAGCCTCCTTATATCTTTCTCAAAACAGCCACCATACCTGTAGCTGTGCTTCGCGCGCCAAACGGCGCCCTGTAGGCGAATCCCGCAGCGCACCGCCACGTCTGGACTCGCCGGCGGCTAAACGCCAGCGACCATTGACCCGTTGACCGGCGCGGGTTGACCCCACTTCCTGGTTTGACTCCCCCCTCTCTCTCACTGACTTGCGGGCCCTGCTCGGCTAATTAATCTAGTTTAGGTTTAAAATTTAATTAGTTTAACCTAGATTAGTGCTAATCAAACTAGGTTAGTTTAGTTAGCCACTAACACACGGGACCCACTGGTCAGTTTGACCCGGGCTGCCCTGTTGACTCGCTTACTTCATGCTGACGTCAGGCTGACGTAGTAATCCATTTTCTGGAATTAGTTTAATTCTATTTATTCAGAAAATCCAGAAAAAGGCTTAAACTTCTAAAAAATCATAGAAAATCAACCGTAACTCAGAATGAAATAAGTTATATATGAAAAATGATCTGAAAAATCCAATCTATCCATCTGTACCATTTTCATGCATGTTAGAACAACTTATAGCTGCTGTTTAGCACAAATCATATAATGGCATTTAAACCTTCACATATGGAGTTTAGATTTGAATCTTGGATTCAAATCAACTTCATTTAACTTGTTGCTAGTTGCATTAGCTCAAACCATAGCATATTTCCATGTCATGATCATGCATTATATTGTGCATTGCATGGATTGTGTTCTTCCTTGTTTGCCGGTGTTTGTCCCCTCTCGATAGACGTGGTTTCGACGATGAGTTCGATGACACCGATGAAGAACTATACTATCTTCAGAAGTGCCAAGCAAGCAAAACCCCCTTGTTCATTCCGATACAATCCCACTCTCTCGCTCCTGCTCTCTTTTACTGCATTAGGACAACAACGATTCAACAGTTACATGCTGCAGTAGTTGAACCCCTTTCCTCTGCATGACCTGTCATTGCCACAGTAAATAGATGAAACCCACTAGCATGAGTAGGAGTTGTTTGAGCCCTGATGTGCCTACTCATTCATGCTTGTTTGTCATGCCTGCTACTGCTTAGAGTTGAGTCAGGTCTGATTCATCGGGGATGAATCAGAGGTGTGTGAACATGTCCTACTGTGTGTGAGCTAAGTGTGTGAACACGATTTGGTAAAGGTAGCGGTGAGAGGCCATGTAGGAGTACATGGTGGGTTGTCTCATTGCAGCCGTCCTCAAGAACTGAGTTCTGCGTTTGTGATCCATGAACAGCTACTACCACACATTGGGATCCTTAATTGACTCTCTCGACTTATTAATCAACTTGATCTCTGTCCAGGAGTTGCAACTAGTTTCTGGTGTTTGTAAGTAGTGCTAGTAGTCTACCAAGTGGCACCCGGTACAGGTGGGCTTGGGACAGACTATGCGCAGTGGCCCGGTGTACCAAGTGGCACCCGGATGGTGGGCTTGGGAACCATGCACACATCATTTGGGGCCGTGAGCGACACCCCGGCCTGATCTCCTTGCAGATGGAACCCGAATAGGCGATAAACCTGGACTAGAGACTTGTGTGGTTAGTCAGGTCGTGGCCGACTCCCTCGCCAGGCTTCTGCTTGAAGGTTGCCGAGATACACGACGTGTACATGGTGGTAAGTGGTGAGAGCGTGTGTGAAGAAGTACACCCCTGCAGGGTTAACATCATCTATTCGAATAGCCGTGTCCGCGGTAAAGGACTTTTGGGTTACCTGTACAGTTCGTAGAC
This sequence comes from Triticum aestivum, assembly GCF_018294505.1. Taxonomy (NCBI): domain Eukaryota; kingdom Viridiplantae; phylum Streptophyta; class Magnoliopsida; order Poales; family Poaceae; genus Triticum; species Triticum aestivum. Next base: position 268,371,643 of record NC_057804.1, on the reverse strand, counting down.
AAGTGAAAGTGGATACTCTAAAATATGCAAGATAAGCGTGAGTGCTATGGATTGTGTTCTCGTAGGGAGACGGGAGCGGATCCATAGTGGTGTGTTGATATGGTGAATATGTGGACTCGTGTGCGCCACCTCAAAAGAGTTACTTGCAGTCGTAGTTTAGGATAGCCACCAAGTCAAAGCTGGCTTGCTGTAGTTAAACCCCACCATCCCCTTGTTGATAATGATGCATATGTAGTTAGATCTGATGTAAGTCTTGCTGGGTACATTTGTACTCACGTTGCTTAATTTATGTTTTTGCAGAGAGACTTCAGTCTTGCTAGTAGTACCGCGTGGACTTCGATGTTTAGCTTGTTACCTCAGCTACGATCTTGTGCCCTCGGCAGGATCTGGTAGATAGATAGGCATCTCAGCCTTTTTTCATTTGTAGATGTCTGTACTCAGACATGTTAAACTTCCGCTTGTGCTTGACTTGTGTGCTCTGAATGCTGGGTCATGAGACCCATGTTTGTAATATCTCGCTCCTCGGAGCCTATTGAATAAATACTTTGAGTCGTAGAGTTATGTTGTGATGCCATGTTGTATTTGCACATATCGAGCATATTGTCTGTATGTTATTGAAATGCTTGGTATGTGTGGGATCTGACTATCTAGTTGTTTATCCTTGGTAGCCTCTCTTACCAGGAAATGTCTCCTAGTGCTTCCACTGAGCCCTGGTAGCTTGCTACTGCTCCGAAACACTTAGGATGGTCGGCATGTGTCCTTCTTCGTTCCTGTGTCTGTCCCTTCGGGGAAATGTCACGCAGTGTCTACTGGAGTCCTGTTAGCCTGCTACAGCCCGGATTCTCCAGAGTCCTGCTAGCCCAGTTGCTACAGCCCAGGTTCACTCGCTGATGACCGACACGTTCGTTGCTGGGTCATGTATGCCTGTCCCTGTAAGTTAGTGCCACTTTGGGTTTACGACTAGCCATGTCAGCCTGGGTTCTTTGTCATATGGATGCTAGCAACACTATCATATACGTGAGCCAAAAGGTTCAAACGGTCCCGGGCTTGGTAAAGCGACACCCGTGGGAATACCGTGCGTGAGGCCGCAAAGTGATATTAGGTGTTACATGCTAGATCGGTGTGGCATAGGATCGGGGTCCTGACAGCTTTGTTATCAGAGCCTGACTGCCTGTAGGATTACCAAGCCAAACTGGTCGAAGTTGAGTCTAGAAATTCTTTAGTTATATAAGGGAATTGATTGTGGGATGGAACGTAAGGCTCTTTTTACTCCTTTACCTCATGCCCTTCTGATCCGAGTCATCCTATCTTTCCTGCGGGGTTAAGGAACTAGGCTTTCTCTTCTTTCTATCAGGATCACGTGTTACTAATCCGTAGACCTATATCATTGTTGGTTCTAAGCTTGAGTTCAGTTCCTACTACTTATGTATGTTAATTGTTGATCTCGAAACCTTGTTATTGTGCTTCTGAGTGGTTATGCCACCATTTTTGCGTGATGTCTCAGAAACTCTTTTTGAGCATTTATAGTCGTTATGCAGTCCGGGTCATCCTAGGTTTCTAAATCATCTGATGCAATTGCAAAACCCTTTCCCTCTGTTTTCGATGACCTTTCTGGCCAGGTTAACCACACTAAACGGTGAGTAGAGGTACTCTATTGCCTCGACGTATATGTTGGAGCTATTATTATGACCCTAGATATCTAGAGTATCACCTAGTAATCTAGCCATGTTATGTGTTCCAGTGTGATGATTCTGGCCATCATTCTCGAAAGTATCCCGTGATGCCACTTAGTTAGTAGGCATACCACTCCTGGGTTTTGAACCCGAGATTCACCCTACTTACTTAATGTTGATAGTAATTGCTAGCTCCCTTAGGTTATTAGTAACCTTTCCGTTAGTCCTCGAGGTCCGTGGTATTTCCTTCTTCCAAATACTATGAACCGTTTATGGAAGAAGTTCTTTGAACCAAAAGATTACAACCAGAGGTCTTGATGAGTTCTCGATTCTATGTTGTGACTCTGCCAGTTCTACCTTTCCGCATGGGTTGTCCAAAGGAAATATGTTGAACTCGTTCGACATGCTAATCCATGCATCCACAACTCAGGAAATCATATGTTCTTTCGGGTTGTCCCTCTTTAGTTGTTTTCTGGCCCTCGTCTATCAATTGATAGTGAAGAGTATGCATGCATTCATTCATCGATGCCTTTTACTCTTGTGGTCCGTCAAATCATTCTATTCTGGAGTGACTAGGAGAAACAAGCCCCGGTACCTCATCCATTTCCAGGATTGGGTCAAAGTAGTTGTACTCCGCAGATCAAAGTACTAATATAGTTTTTGTTCTATTCCACCCTGGAGTGTTACCATCTTTATATTAAGATTATCATGGGAATTGCACACCATCCTATGAATTCTTGATTTAGTGATACTCTCTCCATCACTACCCATTCCCCGGTTCCGTGTTGTCGCAACCGGAGTACCAACAAGTGAATCATGATGTGTGAACTCAATACTCCTAGAAACTGTGTTGCTTGATAGTTAATGGACAATAATTTCATTCTTAGTGTGTTGATTCTTGAATCATCATTCTAAGACTGATTGTGCTACCTAGTCCTTATTTCCGGTGCACTCTTCGATCAATGAGTTAGAATTGTGCCAATCCCTTGTTCTTTTGATCATATCATCTTACCCTGAAAAGCAAGATTGTTCTCGAGCTTAGTAACATATCAGTGGTTCGTGATTTTCCAAATATCTTCTCGGAAGTATCACCAGGTCGCCACCTGATCGCTATGTTGAGTTTGTGATCAAGTTGGTTCCTTGTAACCACCCCTTCTCCAAGAATCTGTGTTGGGTACCCCTGAGCTAGTTGGTTAAGCTGAACAACAACTTGGAGAGTTGGAAGATGGAAGCTTGTCCGGTTTAGATCATTTAAAGGGCTATCTTGTATGTGTGTTGAAGAAAGATGGTATTTTCATTGATTGACCCTAGTGATTAGTTAATGGACCTATCATCTTATCCAATCTTTGATTTGAGTATGGGCTATCCTCAAATCAAATCAGAACCAACTATATTCGTAATGTTGTCTTACTCGTGGTTGTTTCCCTGAGCATCCACCATTATATCTTTGGGTCTGACCAATGCTATCACCTTGTTCACATAATTATGGAATTCTATCTTCATGGAAACTTGCATGAATTGTTGTTGAGCCCATCGACAACATCCTTGTCTTCTCCATAATTTTGTTGAACATTAAGCTAGTGTTGGAAACTTTTGAAAGCATTTCTTCATGCTAGCTCATGAAGCATATGTTCGGATGAAAGAAGTGACTCCCTTTAATTCATGTGCATCTGATGCAAGTTGTCGCCGTGAATTCGAGGAAGTCAATTTTGCTTCCTCTGGAATCGCCCCAAGTTAGTCATGCACGTGCAAAGTACTCTATGGTTTGATAGGTTGGCCGCCTCCATTCTATATGTGTTTCCTAGCACACCAAGCCACTGATTGATTTGTTCAAGGAGAAGAAGTTCCTTCTTAAGAATCATGACTTATGATAGGACTTCGTTATCCTCGATGATGGTTCCCCACCTGAACTCGGTAGTGTTTTATTATAAGACTACTACATGGTCATGCTTGTCTGGGACAACGTGTTCACATGTTTGTAGCAGAACCAGCTCATGTTTTGGAGCTTACTATCGTAGTCCATTTCCCGAGAATCTCGCAACGTCGTCTCGTCGATTTGTGTTGCAAACTTTCTTTTTTCTTCCTAGACTCGATGAGTCTGGAATATCCTGACACCAACCAGATCTGAATCTCAGGCAGATATGATGGTTGGAACATTTCCCAAGAACTATAATATTGGTCCCTCGATAACCGGTAAAGTGGATGTCGTGGCCAACAATTCCAGCCGGAAGACCTATTATTGTAGTATCTTGTTTGAGGAAGTTGGCCACCTCCCCATAAGGATTTCGTAGGATCTACTCCCTAGTTGTTCCTTATGGATTTTTGTGTTCTCGAAGTTCGATATTTTACTTGATGTTCTAAATATCAAACCATAATTATCTATGGATTATGCTAGCACATCAAGGAGAACATTAGAAGCGGAGTGCTAAATGTCTCTTGGTCGATCATCCAGATTTTGTTTCCTTGGCCTCGCTAAGGTGAAATCTGAGAAGCTGTGATCTTCCTATGCATCTGCATGGTCCATCATTGTTCATCATGGTAGTATGTTGTGTTGCCAGGATCCTTGACACGGATGTTGGTAAAACCTTGAGGAATATGGAAATGCTCATGTTTTTGAGAGAATGCGCAAGCAAAATCATCCCTTGCGTTGTCTTCAACAAGGTAATCCACATCATCCATTCTAGTCCGAGCATGTCATTCTTTTGAACTCCTTCAAGTGACCGTTTGTGATTTTCCTTGGGTTGGTATAAAGAGTTTCAATGATCTTTGAATCAAAGGTAATTCTTTTTGCCACCTAAGGGGATATATCTACCAGTCACCATCCCTAAGGTGTCTCGTTGTGGTATCATGACAACTCAACTCCTCGCTACGTTGACAACTGTTCACCACCCTCTTAAGGGTGGAATTGTTGTCTACCTAGTGAACCTTCGACATCTGTTCCACTCCATTCATTTGGATGAATGTTTCGTGTCTCAGCTCGAGAAAGGTTGCTATGTCTCATTCCGTGAGTTGATCCTGGGTTGTCCGATCTTCGAGAAGATCGATCCTTCTAAAGTTTTCCCTTTCCTCTCATTGTCATGTCAGTTAGAGTTCTCAGGACAAGACGACAAGACAAAGATGGTGATCGAATCAACGCCCTTATGAAGTGCAACCTGGATCGAGAAGATTGTGATAGTTTGTGTCCCTCTATCTTCTTACCTCATGCTTGAATCTCGGGACGAGATTCTTGTTTAGTGGGGGTGAGTTGTTACGTCCCTAGCGTTGCTATGCACTTGGTCTAGTTGGTTGTTGCATCATGTTTAAATTTCTCTTAAACCTGAAATGGGGATCAACAAACCCCAGCACCTCCCCTGAAAATACCAGGTTCAACTTAAACATATTCTCAATGAACCCAAAATGCTCTTCAGAAAAGTTCATTATTTTGGATTGGTCTAGAACCTCTCCCAAAAATGGTGCACATTTTTCTAGGCCATTCTGGATTTTTGAATTAAATCATATGGTATTTGCATTTGGGCATTTAATTGCTAAATAGTATTTTAAATGCTCAAATAATCACAAGCTGAAATGTTTGCTGTTGGAAATATTCCAAACAGTGACATTGAGCAGTTTCATGATTTTTGGAAATGCCCTGGCATTTTTATTAAAGCCAAACACAATTACAGAAAATAGAAAATGGAAATAATAGGAAAAGAACAGAGGCTCACCTGGAACTTACATGGCACCCACCAAGCCCACCTGGGCCTCACCTGTGCTGGCCCAGCCAACCTGGCCTGGTGCCAGTCATCCCCAACCTCTGCCAGTAGGCAGAAGAGGGACAACGCACGGCGCGCACGCGGGCGCCATGCCACCAGGCTGCGAGCCTGCGTCGCCTGGCCACCGCGACGCCTCGCGTCTTCTCCTCGGCGCCGCCTCGACCCCCTGGACACCACTCTCCCCTCCTCTGCCCTTTCCCTCATCCTCTCCCACTATGATCGACGTGCCCGTAAGCCGCCGCCGCCGTAGTCGATGCCACCGCCTCTCCCTCGCCCCCTGGAGCTACCCACGAGCTCCGGCCAGTCCCTCTCTTCCTCCTCACCGAGCCGCCCGACGCCGGATGCCCTGCATCACCCTATGCCCCGCCATCTTCACCGCCTCTGCCTTGAGATCGCTGGCGGCCGCGCGACCTCACCAGCCCCTCCCCGAGCTCGCCGTTCGCTCCCCTGCACTCGCAGTGAGCCACTGACCCTTCTCCCCCTCTCCGCTCTCGCTCTAGTGCATCGTACGCGCCGCCTCGAGCTCGTCCGCATGCATCATCGCCTGTGCTCGCCGCCGACGTGTCTCCGACCATCTAATGGTCCGGCCGTCTTGCCCATTGCACTCCCGGCATCGCGTAGGAGCCGTAGGTGCTAGCGCCACCCCGTCTAGGCCACTGCAGCAACGAGCCCGAGCTCGACCGAGCTTCGGCCGCCGCCGAGCTCGTCGCCGGCGCCACTCCGGCCACTACCCGGCTGCGCCACCACCACGGTTGGATGCGGACGAGCGTCTGCATCCCGTACCTGTGCTTCGCGCACCAAACGGCGCCCTGTAGGCGAATCCCGCAGTGCACCGCCGCGTCTGGACTCGCCGGCGGCTAAACACCGGCGACTGTTGACCCATTGACCGGCGTGGGTTGACCCCACTGCCCGGTTTGACTCCTCCCCTCTCTCTCACTGACTTGCGGGCCCCCTTGGCTAAGTAATCTAGTTTAGGTTTAAAACTTAATTAGTTTAACCTAGATTAGTGCTAATCAAACTAGGTTAGTTTAGTTAGCCACTGACACACGGGACCCACTGGTCAGTTTGACCCGGGCTGCCCCGTTGACTCGCTTACCTCATGCTGACGTCAGGCTGACGTAGTAATCCCTTTTCTGGAATTAGTTTAATTCTATTTATTCAGAAAATCCAGAAAAAGTCCTAAACTTCTAAAAATCATAGAAAATCAACTGTAACTTAGAATGAAATAAGTTATATATGAAAAATGATCAGAAAAATCCAATCTATCCATCTGTACCATTTTCATGCATGTTAGAACAACTTATAGCTGCTTTTTAGCACAAATCATATAATGGCATTTAAACCTTCACATATGGAGTTTAGATTTGAATCTTGGATTCAAATCAACTTCATTTAACTTGTTGCTAGTTGCATTAGCTCAAACCATAGCATATTTCCATGTCATGATCATGCATCATATTGTGCATTGCACCGATTGTGTTCTTCCTTGTTTGCCGGTGTTTGTCCCCTCTCGATAGACGTGGTTCCGACGATGAGTTCGATGACACCGATGAAGAACTATACTATGTTCAGAAGTGCCAGGCAAGCAAAACCCCCTTGTTCATTCCGATACAATCCCACTCTCTCGCTCCTGCTCTCTTTTACTACATTAGGACAACAATGATTCAACTATTACATGTTGCGGTAGTTAAACCCCTTTCCTCTGCATGACCTGTCATTGCCACAGTAAATAGATGAAACCCACTAGCATGAGTAGGAGTTGTTTGAGCCCTGATGTGCCTACTCATTCATGCTTGTTTGTCATGCCTGCTACTGCTTATAGTTGAGCCAGGTCTGATTCATCGGGGATGAATCAGAGGTGTGTGAACATGTCCTACTGTGTGTGAGCTAAGTGTGTGAACACGATTTGGTAAAGGTAGCGGTGAGAGGCCATGTAGGAGTACATGGTGGGTTGTCTGATTGCAGCCGTCCTCAGGAACTGAGTTCTGCGTTTGTGATCCATGAACAACTACTACCACACATTGGGATCCTTAATTGACTCTCTCGACTTATTAATCAACTCGATCCCTGTCCAGGAGTTGCAACTAGTTTCTGGTGTTTGTAGGTAGTGCTAGTAGTCTACCAAGTGGCACCCGGTACAGGTGGGCTTGGGATAGACTAGGCGCAGTGGCCCGGTGTACCAAGTGGCACCCGGATGGTGGGCTTGGGAACCCTGCACACATCGTTTGGGGCCTTGAGCGACACCCCGGCCGGATCTCCTTGCGGATGGAACCCAAATAGGCTATAAACCTAGACTAGAGACTTGTGTGGTTAGTCAGGTCGTGGCCGACTCCCTCGCCAGGCTTCCGTTTGAATGTTACCGAGATACACGACGTGTACATGGTGGTAAGTGGAGAGAGCGTGTGTGAAGAAGTACACCCCTGCAGGGTTAACATCATCTATTTGAATAGACGTGTCCGCGGTAAAGGACTTCTAGGTTGCCTGTACATTTCATAGACAAGTGAAAGTGGATACTCTAAAATACGCAAGATAAGCGTGAGTGCTATGGATGGCGTTCTCGTAGGGAGACGGGAGCAGATCCGTAGTGGTGTATTGATATGGTGAATATGTGGACTCGTGTGCGCCACCTCAAAATAGTTACTTGGAGTCGTAGTTTCGGATAGCCACCGAGTCAAAGCTGGCTTGTTGCAGTTAAACCCCACCATCCCCTTGTTGATAATGATGCATATGTAGTTAGATCTGATGTAAGTCTTGCTGGGTACATTTGTACTCACGTTGCTTAATTTATGTTTTTGCAGAGAGACTTCAGTATCGCTAGTAGTACCGCATGGACTTCGACATTTAGCTTGTTACCTCAGCTACGATCTTGTGTCCTCGGCAGGATCTGGTAGATAGACAGGCATCTCAGCCTTTTTTCATTTGTAGATGTCTGTACTCAGACATGTTAAGCTTCCGCTTGTGCTTGACTTGTGCGCTCTGAATGCTGGGTCATGAGACCCATGTTTGTAATATCTCACTCCTCGGAGCCTATTGAATAAATACTTTGAGTCGTAGAGTTATGTTGTGATGCCATGTTGTATTTGCACATATCGAGCATATTGTGTGTATGTTATTGAAATGCTTGGTATGTGTGGGATCTGACTATCTAGTTGTTTATCCTTGGTAGCCTCTCTTACCGGGAAATGTCTCCTAGTGCTTCCACTGAGCCCTGGTAGCTTGCTACTGCTCCGGAACACTTAGGCTGGCCGACATGTGTCCTTCTTTGTTCCTGTGTCTGTCCCTTCAGGGAAATGTCACGCAGTGTCTACCGGAGTCCTGTTAGCCTGCTACAGCCCGGATTCTCTGGAGTCCTGCTAGCCCAGTTGCTACAGCCCGGATTCACTCGCTGATGACCTACACGTTCGTTGCTGGGTCATGTATGCCTGTCCCTGTAAGTTAGTGCCACTTTGGGTTTACGACTAGCCATGTCAGCCTGGGTTCTTTGTCATATGGATGCTAGCAACAAGATCATATATGTGAGCCAAAAGGCGCAAACGGTCCCGGGCCTGGTAAGGCGACACCCGTGGGAATACCGTGCGTGAGGCCGCAAAGTGATATGAGGTGTTACATGCTAGATCAGTGTGGCATAGGATCGGGGTCCTGACTGCTTTGGTATTAGAGCCTGACTACTTGTAGGATTACCAAGCCAAACTGGTCGAAGTTGAATCTAGAAATTCTTTTTAGTTATATAAGGGAATTGATTGTGGGATGGAACGTAAGGCTCTTTTTACTCCTTTACCTCATGCCCTTCTGATCCGAGTCATCCTATCTTTCCTACGAGGTTAAGGAACTAGGCTTTCTCTTCTTTCTATCAGGATCACGTGTTACTAATCCGTAGACCTATATGATTGTTGGTTCTAAGCTTGAGTTCAGTTCCTACTACTTCTGTATTATAATTGTTGATCTTGAAACCTTGTTATTGTGCTTCTGAGTGGTTATGCCACCATTTTTGCGTGATGTCTCAGAATCTCTTTTTGAGCATTTACAGCCGTTATGCTGTCCGGGTCATCCTAGGTTTCTAAACAATCTGATGCAATTGCAAAACCCTTTCCCTCTGTTTTTGATGACCTTTCTGGCCAAGTTAACCACACTAAACGGTGAGTTGAGGTACTCTATTGCCTCAATGTATATGTTGGAGCTATTATTATGACCCTAGATGTCTAGAGTATCACCAAGTAATCTAGCCATGTTCTATGTTCCAGTGTGATGATTCTGGCCATCATTCCCGAAAGTATCCCGTGATGCCACTTAGTTAGTAGGCAATCCACTCCTGGGTTTTGAACCCGAGATTCACCCTACTTACTTCATGTTGATAGTAATTGCTAGCTCCCTTAGGTTATTAGTAACCTTTGCGTTAGTCCTCGAGGTCTGTGGTATTTCCTTCTTCCTAATACTATGAACCGTTTATGGCAGAAGTTCTTTGAACCAAAAGATTACAACCAGAGCTCTTGATGAGTTCTCGATTCTATGTTGTGACTCTGCCAGTTCTACCTTTCCGCATGGGTTGTCCGGAGGAAATATGTTGAACTCGTTCGACATGCTAATCCATGCATCCACAACTCAGGAAATCATATGTTCTTTTGGGTTGTCCCTCTTTAGTTGCTTTCTGGCCCTCGTCTATCAATTGATAGTGAAGAGTATGCATGCATTCATTCATTGATGCCTTTTACTCTTGTGGTCCGTCAAATCATTCTATTCTGGAATGACTAGGAGAAACAAGCCCCGGTACCTCATCCATATCCAGGATTGGGTCAAAGTAGTTGTACTCCGTAGATCAAAATACTAATACAATTTTTGTTCTGTTCCACCCTGGAGTGTTACCATCTTTATATTAAGATTATCATGGGAATTGCGCACCATCCTATGAATTCTTGATTTAGTGATACTCTCACCATCACTACTCATTCCTCGGTTCTGTGTTGTCGCAACCGGAGTACCGACAAGTGAATCATGATGTGTGAACTCAATACTCCTAGCAACTATGTTGCTTGGTAGTTAATGGACAATAATTTCATTCTTAGTGTGTTGGTTCTTGAACCATCATTCTAACACTCATTGTGCTACCTAGTCCTTATTTCCGGTGCACTCTACGATCAATGAGTTAGAATTGTGCCAATCCCTCGCTCTTTTGATCATATCATCTTGCCCTGAAAAGAAAGATTGTTCTCGAGCTTAGTAACATATCGGTGGTTCGTGATTTTCCAAATATCTTCTCGGAAGTATCACCAGGTCGCCACCTGATCGCTATGTTGAGTTTGTGATCAAGTTGGTTCCTTCCTGTGTTGGGTACCCCTGAGCTAGTTGGTTAAGCTGAACAACAACTTGGAGAGTTGGAAGATGGAAGCTTGTCCGGTTTATATCATTTAAAGGGCTATCTTGTATGTGTGTTGAAGAAAGATGGTATTTTCATTGATTGACCCTAGTGATTAGTTAATGGACCTATCATCTTATCCAATCTTTGATTTGAGTATGGGCTATCCTCAAATCAAATCGAAACCAACTATATTCGTAATGTTGTCTTACTCATGGTTGTTTCCCTGAGCATCCACCATTATATCTTTGGGTCTGACCAATGCTATCACCTTGTTAACATAATTATGGAATTCCATCTTCATGGAAACCTGGATGAATTGTTGTTGAGCCCATCGACAACATCCTTGTCTTCTCCATAATTTTGTTGAACATTAAGCTAGTGTTGGAAACTTTTGAAAGCATTTCTTCATGCTAGCTCATGAAGCATATGTTTGGATGAAAGAAGTGACTCCCTTTAATTCATGTGCATCTGATGCAAGTTGTCGCCGTGAATTCGAGGAAGTCAATGTTGCTTCCTCTGGAATCGCCCCAAGTTAGTCATGCACGTGCGAAGTACTCTATGGTTTGATAGGTTGGCCGCCTCCATTCTATATGTGTTTCCTAGCACACCAAGCCACTGATTGATTTTTTCAAGGAGAAGAAGTTCCTTCTTAAGAATCATGACTTATGATAGGACTTCGTTATCCTCGATGATGGTTCCCCACCTGAACTCAGTAGTGTTTTATTATAAGACTACTATGTGGTCATGCTTGTCTGGGACAACATGTTCACATGTTTGTAGCAGAACCAGCTCATGTTTTGGAGCTTACTATCATAGTCCATTTCCCGAGAATCTCGCAACGTCATCTCGTCGATTTGTGTTGCAAACTTTCTTTTTTCTTCCTAGACTCGATGAGTCTGGAATATCCTGACACCAACCAGATCTGAATCTCAGGCAGATATGATGGTTGGAACATTTCCCAAGAACTATAATATTGGTCCCTCGATAACCGGTAAAGTGGATGTTGTGGCCAACACACCCAGCCGGAAGACCTATTATTGTAGTATCTTGTTTGAGGAAGTTGGCCAGCTCCCCATAAGGATTTCGTAGGATCTACTCCCTAGTTATTCCTTATGAATTTTTGTGTTCTCAAAGTTCGATCTTTTACTTGATGTTCTAAATATCAAACCATAATTATATATGGATTACGCTAGCACATCAAGGAGAACATTAGAAGCGGAGTGCTAAATGTCTCTTGGTCGATCATCCAGATTTTGTTTCTTGGCCTTGCTAAGGTGAAATCTGAGAAGCTGTTATCTTCCTATGCATCTACATCGTCCATTGTTGTTCATCATGGTAGTATGTTGTGTTGCCAGGATCCTTGACACGGATGTTGGTAAAACCTTGAGGAATATGGAAATGCTCAAGTTTTTGAGAGAATGCGCAAGCAAAATCATCCCTTGCGTTGTCTTCAACAAGGTAATCCACATCATCCATTCTAGTCCGAGCATGTCATTCTTTTGAACTCCTTCAAGTGACCGTTTGTGATTTTCCTTGGGTTGGTATAAAGAGTTTCAATGATCTTTGAATCAAAGGTAATTCTTTTTGCCACCTAAGGGGATATATCTACGAGTCACCATCCCTAAGGTGTCTCGTTGTGGTATCATGACAACTCAACTCCTCGCTACGTTGACAACTGTTCACCACCCTCTAAAGGGTGGAATTGTTGTCTACCTAGTGAACCTTCGACATCTGTTCCACTCCATTCATTTGGATGAATGTTTCGTGTATCAGCTCGAGAGAGGTTGCTATGTCTCATTCCGTGAGTTGATCCTGGGTTGTCCGATCTTTGAGAAGATCGATCCTTCTAAAGTTTTCCCTTTCCTCTCATTGTCATGTCAGTTAGAGTTCTCAGGACAAGACGACAAGAAAAAGATGGTGATCGAATCAATGCCCTTATGAAGTGCAACCTGGATTGAGAAGATTGTGATAGTTTGTGTCCCTCTGTCTTCTTACCTCATGCTTGAATCTCGGGACGAGATTCTTGTTTAGTGGGGGTCAGTTGTCACGTCCCTAGCCTTGCTATGCACTTGGTCTAGTTGGTTGTTGCATCATGTTTAAATTTCTCTTAAAACTGAAATGGGGATCAAGAAACCCCAGCACCCCCCTTGAAAATACCAGGTTCAACTTAAAAATACTCTCAATGAACCCAAAATGCTCTTCAGAAAAGTTCATTATTTATGGATTGGTCTAGAACCTCTCCCAAAAATGGTGCACATTTTTCTAGGCCATTATGGATTATTGAATTAAATCATATGGTATTTGCATTTGGGCATTTAATTGCTAAATAATATTTTAAATGCCCAAATAATCACAAGCTGAAATGTTTGCTGTTGGAAATATTCCAAACAGTGACATTGAGCAGTTTCATGATTTTTGGAAATGCCCTGGCATTTTTATTAAAGCCAAACACAATTACAGAAAATAGAAAATGGAAATAATAGGAAAAGAACAGAGGCTCACCTGGAACTTACCTGGCGCCCACCAAGCCCACCTGGGCCTCACCTGTGCTGGCCCAGCCCACCTGGCCTGGTGCCAGTCATCCCCAACCTCTGCCTGTAGGCAGAGGAGGGACAACGCACGGCGCGCACGCGGGCGCCACGCCACCAGGCTGCCTGCATGCGTCGCCTGGCCACCACGACGCCTCGCCTCTTCTCCTCGGTGCCGCCTCGACCCCCTGGACACCAGTCTCCCCTCCTCTGCCCTTTCCCTCGTCCTCTCCCGCTGCGACCGACGCGCCCGTAAGCCGCCGCCACCGTAGTCGACGCCACCGCCTCTCCCTCGCCCCCTGGAGCTGCCCACGAGCTCCGGCCAGTCCCTCTCTTCCTCCTCACCGAGCCGCCCGACGCCGGACGCCCTGCATCACCCTCTGCCCCGCCATCTTTGCCGCCTCTGCCCCGAGATCACCGGCGGCCGCACGACCTCACCAGCCCCTCCCCGAGCTCGCCGTTCGCTCCCCTGCACTCGCAGTGAGCCACTGCCCTTCTCCCCCTCTCCGCTCTCGCTCTAGTGCACCATACGCACCGCCTCAAGCTCGTCCGCACGCATCACCGCCTGTGCTCGCCGCCGACGTGTCTCTGTCCATCTAATGGTCCGGCCATCGTGCCCATTGCACTCCCCGCATTGTGTATGAGCCGTTGGTGCTAGCGCCGCCCCGTCTAGGCCACTGTAGCAACGAGCCCGAGCTCGACCGAGCTTCGGCCGCCGCCGAGCTCGTCGCCGGTGCCACTCCGGCCACTCCCCGGCTGCGCCACCACCACGGTTGGATGTGCACGAGCATCTGCATCCTGTAGCTGTGCTTCGCGCGCCAAACGGCGCCCTGTAGGCGAATCCCGCAGCGCACCAACGCCTCTGGACTCGCCGGCGGCTAAACGCCGGCGACCGTTGACCCGTTGACCGGCGTGGGTTGACCCCACTGCCCGGTTTGACTCCCCCCTCTCTCTCACTGACTTGCGGGCCCCGCTCGGCTAATTAATCTAGTTTAGGTTTAAAACTTAATTAGTTTAACCTAGATTAGTGCTAATCAAACTAGGTTAGTTTAGTTAGCCACTGACACACGGGACCCACTGGTCAGTTTGACCCGGGCTGCCCCGTTGACTCGCTTACCTAATGCTGACGTCAGGCTGACGTAGTAATCCCTTTTCTGGAATTAGTTTAATTCTATTTATTCAGAAAATCCAGAAAAAGGCTTAAACTTCTAAAAATCATAGAAAATCAACCATAACTCAAAATGAAATAATTTATATATGAAAAATGATCTGAAAAATCCAATCTATCCATCTATACCATTTTCATGCATGTTAGAACAACTTATAGCTGCTGTTTAGCACAAATCATATAATGGCATTTAAACCTTCACATATGGAGTTTAGATTTGAATCTTGGATTCAAATCAACTTCATTTAACTTGTTGCTAGTTGCATTAGCTCAAACCATAGCATATTTCCATGTCATGATCATGCATAATATTGTGCATTGCATTGATTGTGTTCTTCCTTGTTTGCCGGTGTTTTTCCCCTCCCGATAGACGTGGTTCCGACAATGAGTTCGATGACACCGATGAAGAACTATACTATCTTCAGAAGTGCCAGGCAAGCGAAACCCCCTTGTTCATTCTGATACAATCCCACTCTCTCGCTCCTGCTCTCTTTTACTGCATTAGGAGAACAATGATTCAACTGTTACATGCTGCGGTAGTTGAACCCCTTTCCTCTGCATGACCTGTCATTGCCACAGTAAATAGATGAAACCCACTAGCATGAGTAGGAGTTGTTTGAGCCCTGATGTGCCTACTCATTCATGCTTGTTTGTCATGCCTGCTACTGCTTAGAGTTGAGTCATGTCTGATTCATCGGGGATGAATCAGAGGTGTGTGAACATGTCCTACTGTGTGTGAGCTAAGTGTGTGAACACGATTTGGTAAAGGTAGTGGTGAGAGCCCATGTAGGAGTACATGGTGGGTTGTCTCATTGCAGCCGTCCTCAGGAACTGAGTTCTGCGTTTGTGATCCATGAACAGCTACTACCACACATTGGGATCCTTAATTGACTCTCTCGACTTATTAATCAACTCAATCTCTGTCCAGGAGTTGCAACTAGTTTCTGGTGTTTGTAGGTAGTGCTAGTAGTCTACCAAGTGGCACCCGGTACAGGTGGGCTTGGGACAGACTAGGCGCAGTGGCCCGGTGTACCAAGTGGAACCCGGATGGTGGTCCTGGGAACCCTGCACACATCGTTTGGGGTCGTGAGCGACACCCCGGCCGGATCTCCTTGCGGATGGAACCCGAATAGGCGATAAACCTGGACTAGAGACTTGTGTGGTTAGTCAGGTCGTGGCTGACTCCCTCGCCAGGCTTTCGCTTGAAGGTTGTCGAGATACACGACGTCTACATGGTGGTATGTGGCGAGAGCGTGTGTGAAGAAGTACACCCCTGCAGGGTTAACATCATCTATTCAAATAGTTGTGTCCGCGGTAAAGGACTTCTGGGTTGCCTGTACAGTTCATAGACAAGTGAAAGTGGATACTCTAAAATACGCAAGATAAGCGTGAGTGCTATGGATGGCGTTCTCGTAGGGAGACGGGAGCGGATCCATAGTGGTGTATTGATATGGTGAATATGTGGACTCGTGTGCGCCACCTCAAAAGAGTTACTTGCATTGTAGTTTAGGATAGCCACCGAGTCAAAGCTGGCTTGTTGCAGTTAAACCCCACCATCCCCTTGTTGATAATGATGCATATGTAGTTCGATCTGATGTAAGTCTTGCTGGATACATTTGTACTCACGTTGCTTAATTTATGTTTTTGCAGAGAGACTTCAGTCTCACTAGTAGTACCGTGTGGACTTCGACGTTTAGCTTGTTACCTCAGCTACGATCTTGTGCCCTCGGCAGGATCTGGTAGATAGACAGGCATCTCAGCCTTTTTTCATTTGTAGATGTCTGTACTCAGACATGTTAAGCTTCCGCTTGTGCTTGATTTGTGTGCTCTGAATGCTGGGTCATGAGACCCATGTTTGTAATATCTGGCTCCTCGGAACCTATTGAATAAATACTTTGAGTCGTAGAGTTATGTTGTGATGCCATGTTGTATTTGCACATATCGAGCATATTGTGTGTATGTTATTGAAATGCTTGGTATGTGTGGGATCTGACTATCTAGTTGTTTATCCTTGGTAGCCTCTCTTACCGGGAAATGTCTCCTAGTGCTTCCACTGAGCCCTGGTAGCTTGCTACTGCTCTGGAACACTTAGGCTGGCCGGCATGTGTCCTTCTTCGTTCCTGTGTCTGTCCCTTCGGGGAAATGTCACGCAGTGTCTACCGGAGTCCTGTTAGCCTGCTACAGCCCAGATTCTCCGGAGTCCTGATAGCCCAGTTGCTACAGCCCGGATTCACTCGCTGATGACCGACACGTTCGTTGCTGGGTCATGTATGCATGTCCTTGTAAGTTAGTGCCACTTTGGGTTTACGACTAGCCATGTCAGCCTGGGTTCTTTGTCATATGGATGCTAGCAACAATATCATATACGTGAGCCAAAAGGCGTAAACAGTCCCTGGCCTGGTAAGGCGACACCCGTGGGAATACCGTGCGTGAGGCCGCAAAGTGATATGAGGTGTTACATGCTAGATTGGTGTGGCATAGGATCGGGGTCCTGACAATGTTTTCATGGCTTGTCCGTTTTTATGACATTGCTATGCTAGATCATTGCACATCCCGGTACACCGCCGGAAGCATTCATATAGAGTCATATCTTTGTTCCAGTATTGAGTTGTAAGTAAATAAAAGTGTGATGATCATCATTATTAGAGCATTGTCCCCCCCAAAAAAAAGAAAGGTCAAAAAGAAAAAAAAGAAAGGCCAAAGAGAAAAAGGAAAAAGAAAAAAAGAAGAAGAAAAAGAAAAAGAAAAAGAAAAAGAAAAAAAGAAAATAAATAAAAAGGGGCAATGTTACTATCTCTTTTTCCACACTTGTGCTTCAAAGTAGCACCATGTTATTCATGTAGTGAGTCTCATATCTTGTGCTTCAAAGTAGCACCATGTTCTTCATATAGATTGTCTCCTATGTTGTCACTTTCATATACTAGTGGGAATTTTCATTATAGAACTTGGCTTGTATATTCCAAGGATGGGCTTCGTCAAATGCCCTAGGTCTTCATGAGCAAGCAAGTTGGATGCACACCCACTTAGTTTCTTTTGTTGAGATTTCATACACTTATAGCTCTTAGTGCATCCGTTGCATGGCAATCCCTACTCCTCGCATTGACATCAATTGATGGGCATCTCCATAGCCCATTGATTAGTCGCGTCGGTGTGAGACTTTCTCCTTTTTTGTCTTCTCCACATAACCTCCATCATTATATTCTATTCCACGTATAGTGCTATATCCATGGCTTGTGCTCATGTATTGCATTAGGGTTGAAAAAGCTGAAGCGCGTTAAAAAGTATGAACCAATTGCTCGGCTTGTCATCGGTGTTGTGCATGATGGGAGCATTTTGTGTGACGAAAATGAAGCATGGCCAAACTGTATGATTTTGTAGGGATAAGCTTGCTTTGGCCTTGTTGTTTTGAAAAGACACGATTGCTTTATTGGTACGCTCGAAGTATTATTGTTTTTATGTCAAATGATAGACTATTGCTTTGAATCACTCATGTCTTAATATTCATGCCATGATTAGACATATGATCAAGATTATGCTAGGTAGCATTCCACATCAATTTTTTTTATCATTTACCTACTCGAGGACGAGCAGGAATTAAGCTTGGGGATGCTGATACGTCTCCGTCGTATCTATAATTTTTGATTGTTTCATGCCAATATTATTCAACTTTTATATACTTTTGGCAACTTTTTATACTATTTTTTGGGACTAACATATTGATCCAGTGCCTAGTGCCAGTTCCTATTATTTTGGAATATTTGTGATTTTTGGGAGTCCAAACGGGATATCAAACGGAGTCCAAACGGGATAAAAACGGACGGAGAATTATTTTGGAATATTTGTGATTTTTGGGAGGAAGAATCAACGTGAGACGATGCCCGAGGTGGCCACAAGATAGGGGCCCACGCCCACTTAAAGAGGGCGCGGCCCCCACTCTCATGGGCCACCCGTAAGGCGGTTGATGCCCTTCTTTGGCCGCAAGAAAGCTATTTTTGGAAAACGATCTGGTCGAAGGTTTCAATCCAATCAGAGTTACGGATCTCCGGATATTTAAGAAACGGTGAAGGGGTAGAATGTGAGAACGCAGAAATAGAGAGATAGATCCAATCATGGAGGGTCTCTCGCACCTCCCACGCCATGGGAGCCAAGGACCAGAGGGGAAACCCTTCTCCCATCTAGGGAGGAGGTCAAGGAAGAATAAGAAGAAGGGGGGCTCTCTCCCCCTTGCTTCTGGTGGCGCCAGAGCGCTGCCGGGGGCCATCATCATCACCGCGATCTTCACCAACACCGCCGTCATCTTCACCAACACCTCCATCACCTTCCCCCATCTATATTCAGTGGTCCACTCTCCCGCAACCCGCTGTACCCTCTACTTGAACATGGTGCTTTATGCTTCATATTATTTTCCAATGATGTGTTGCCATCCTATGATGTCTGAGTAGATTTCGGTTGTCCTATCGGTGATTGATGAATTGTTATGATTGGTTTGAGTTGCATGTTTTATTATTGGTGTTGTCCTATTGTGCCCTCCATGTCGCGCAAGCGTGAGAGATTCCCGTTGTAGGGTTTGCAATATGTTTATGATTTGCTTATGGTGGGTGGTGTGAGTGAAAGAAGCACAGACCCGAATAAGTAGGTTGTTTGCTTATGGGATATAGGGGACTTGATACTTTAATGCTATGGTTGGGCTTTACCTTAATGAATCTTTAGTATTTGCGGATGCTTGCTAGAGTTCCAATCATAAGTGCATATGATCCAAGTAGAGAAAGTTTGTTAGCTTATGCCTCTCCCTCAAATAGAATTGCAATAGTGATTACCAGTCTAGTAACGTAGACAATTTCTTAGGGACAATTTCACAACTCCTATCACCACTTTTCCACACTGGCTATATTTACTTTATTGCATCTTTATCTAAACAGCCCCTAGCTTTTACTTACGTGTTCTTTATTATCTTGCAAACCTATCCTATCACACCTACAAAGTACTTCTACTTTCATACTTGTTCTAGGTAAAGCGAACGTCAAGCGTGCGTAGAGTCGTATCAGTGGCTGATAGGACTTGAGAGAGTATTTGTCCTACCTTTAGCTCCTCGTTAGGTTCGACACTCTTACTTAGCAATAGAGGCTACAACTATCCCCTACACTTGTGGGTTATCACTCGGCGGCGCGGGAAGCGGGGAACGCGGTGGCCTCCGGTGAGCAGGCGATGGTGGCGCGCGCGCTTCAACGTGGAGCTGCGTGAGTCGGTGGTGGTGGGGGTGGCCGCGAGCAGGCGTTGTGGGGTGGCCGGCGAGGTCCGGTGGTGGTGGCGAAGTCCGGCGAGGGCGAGCGGTGGAGTCCAGCAATGCGGGCGCGGGCGGCGGCACGCTCGGGCGGCCGCGCGGACCTGGGCGGGCCACACCTGGTCCCGGCGGGCCGCGGCAGCGGGGACTTTGCGAGGGGGCATGTGGCGGCTACAGATTGTCCGAGGAGGCGGCAGACATGTCTGGGGGCGGGGGTGGTTTTGTCCGGCGACGCGAGTAGGAGGGAGACTAGGGTTTCCGCGAGAATTTCGGAGGGGGAGAGATTATATAGGTAGAGGGAGCTACGAGACTCCAAATGAGGTGGGGTTTTCGCCCACACGATCGTGATCCTACGACTGAGGGCATGGAAGGAGTTTAGATGGGTTAGTGGGCTGTTGTGAAGGGGTGCTGGGCTGCCAAGAGAGAGGGGTTTTGGTTAACTCGGTTAACCATTGGGGCATCAAACGACCTCCAAATGGACCAAAATTTGACAGACGGTCTACTAGTGATGTACCAAGGCCACTCGGCAAATCTCGCCCATTCTAAGAACGTTTTTCTGCGGCTCACAAAACAAGGTCAGAGGGGTGGTGTGGGTGCATGTGGGAGTGGTTGGGCTCAGAATGGACAACGGAGAGAACCGCTAGGACCCGAACGGATGCAAGTTTTGAAAAACATGTAGATATAATGCATATGATGGCATGGCAAGATGCAACACGCAAGAAAATGACATGGTAACAACGACGAATAACTGGAAGACACCTGGCGCATCAGATTCGGGGCGTTACAGGGTCGAGGCAACAAACATCCAAACGGGATATCAGTGTTGGTCCCATTTTTGTTTGGTATAGCCACCATATACTGTGTGAGGCTAGCAAATCTGCAAATCTAGTGTGGGACATACTCTGTTTACTTGTCCCCCAGTCCCCACTTTCTTTCCTTTTTCAACCAATAGATCGGTTTTTATCTAGTTTGTATTGCGTTTCCGTTTATTTCCCTATTACACCAGGAGACCAGTTGGATAGCCCATCTCCGCTACTTTATGCCCCCATTATTTCCTCTTTCGACCAAGTCCTAGATTCAGCTAACATATCTTCCCACACCCCCACCCCCTTTCTTCCCTGTTTGAACCAAGTACTAGTAGATTGGACTACATGAAGTAGTGCTACTAGATTCGACTACATGAAGTAGTTTTACCTCTTAACAGTAAAAATTTAGCTGGCTTTCGAACAGTCGATTGATCCTATCTACGAGTGGGCTTGAGAACTAGTAGAAGATACAAATGTAGCAACGTGAGGAGCTTGGGCAGTAAAGCAAGGCCTGTTTCGAAGGAAGATATACTCGAGGGTTGCTGAGATGTTGCTTGGTGGGCAGCGGGAGGCCGAATCTGCCCACACTATGATACCGAGGAAGAAGGGGTCGGAGGCCCTCCCTAGCCGGCGTTGCGTGGGAGAGAATGGCAAGGCACGCGGATCGGGACATGGCGGCAGTGGGTAAGAGCCATCGCCAAGGACAACCGCATGAACTTTGAACGTCCTCACCTTCCCTAGCGGAGGGGTTCCGGCCAGATCTGTCACCAGCGGTGAGTAGAGAGAGAGTGCAGCCACCGCTGTCGTGTTTAGATCTAGTAGGGACAAGAGAGAGTGAAGAGAGCAATACTAGCAAGCAAGCGTGAAAGCTCCTTCCTATATAGTGGAGTAGTTTTATTTTTTCTATCGGAGCCGGCTTGACCTCGTCAATGACTGCCAATAAGTGTTCATGCATGTGCCTCAGAGGCGCATGCTACCTCTTGAGCACTGCGTTCTGAAAGTGCATTACGTGGACTAGAGGGGAGATACGTCTCCAATGTATCTACTTTTCCAAACACTTTTCCCCTTGTTTTGAACTCTAACTTGCATGATTTGAATGAAAGTAACCGGGACTGACGCTGTTTTCAGTAGAACTGCCATGATGTTGTTTTATGTGTAGAAAAGAAAAGTTCTCGGAATGTCCTGATAATCCACAGAGGTACTTTTTGGAATTAATAAGAATTTCTGGGCGAAAGAAATACACCAGGGGGCCTAGGGCCTGTCCACAAGACAGGGGGCGCCCCCCCCCTCAGGTGCGCCCTCCTATCTCGTGGGCCCCCTGGACGTCCACCGACCTCAACTCCAACTCCATATATTCACGTTCGGGGAAAAAATCAGAGAGAAAGTTTCATCGCGTTTTACGACACGGTGCCGCCGCCAAGCCCTAATCTCTCTCAGGAGGGCTGATCTGGAGTCCGTTCGGGGCTCCGAAGAGGGGGATTCGTCGCCGTCGTCACCATCAACCATCCTCCATCACCAATTTCATGATGCTCACTGCCGTGCGTGAGTGATTCCGTCGTAGGCTTTCTGGACGGTGATGGGTTGGATGAGATTTACCATGTAATCAAGTTAGTTTTGTTAGGGTTTGATCCCTAGTATCCACTATGTTCTGAGATTGATGTTGCTATGACTGTGCTATGCTTAATGCTTGTCACTAGGGCCCGAGTGCCATGATTTCAGATCTGAACCTATTATGTTTTCATGAATATATGTGTGTTCCTTGATCCTATCTTGCAAGTCTATAGTCACCTATTATGTGTTATGATCCGACAACTCCGAAGTGACAATAATTGGGATACTTCTCGGTGATGACTGTAGTTTGAGGAGTTCATCTATTCACTATGTCCTAATGCTTTGTTCCGGTTCTCTATTAAAAGGAGGCCTTAATATCCCTTAGTTTCCGCTAGGACCCCGCTGCCACGGGAGGGTAGGACAAAAGATGTCATGCAAGTTCTTTTCCATAAGCACGTATGACTATGTAACATTCCAAAATTTTCCAAATTTTGGAATGTTAATAATAAGATAATATTAAGTGAATTGCTATGATTTTCATGGAAAATTAAAACCTTTTGATTCTTGTTTCAAATATTACAATCCAATTGCTTTTATTTTGGACGCCTATAAAATATTTTGAAACAACAAATAAAAATGGAGTGAGAATAAAATGACTTTCTCAAAATGTGGTGGAAGAATATTTTATGTGAAGTTCTTTGAATATTTGGAGTTCCATTTGAATTGGATCATATTTGGAGTTTCAGTGTCATTTAAATATTTCTAGATTATTCAAATAAAATATGAGAGGAGATAATATGACTTCTCCGAAACTATTATTGGAAATATTCAATATTTCTTGGTCATTTTGGGTATTCATAAAACCCCAAGTTTGTGCACAGAAATAATTTTATCACGTTCTGAAAGTACTGTTCCTAGACTCTAAGTAGTAACTTCGTAAATGTGAACATTTTAATTCCTGTTGTAAATAAACTTTTTAAGCAGCAAAAAAACAAGGGGTTAATTAGTGAATTATGTCCTAGACCAAATTGGGCCAAGCCCATGTAACTCCAACAGGCCAACATCTCCACACACGTACAGGAGGGCTTCTTCCTCCTCGCGTTCACCCCAGGAGGCCGCCATGGCATACAATGGCTGCATCCCAACGCTTCCCTTCCCTTCCCCGCACCGACTAACCTCCAGAACCAGTTCCCCTCGCCTCCCACGACCCCTCCCCTTCAGTAGTGAGCCTTAAGACACCCCCTAATGGCCATTAGAGCTCGAGGAAACTCCTGCTTTTATTGCCGTCATTACACCCATGAAACCGCTCCATTCTGACCTCCACTGCTCCTATAAAAGGTACCTCGAGGAGAGCCTCGAAGCCACTTACTAGCCCCATCCAAAACCCCTCTCTGAAACTCCCTCTTCTGCGAGCAATTGCTCGCCGAAGTTTAGCGGTTCTGCCGCTGTCCGCGGACGTTTTCGACGCCGTCGAGGTGAGATAGACCAGATTCCTACTCCAATCTTTGTATATTTATGTTTCCCATCTTCCTGACATGTCATCCCTTCCGTTTGTCTAGCTGGAGCGCATTCCCCATGGCGTACGCCACCGGCCAGAGTTCGGTGCAACTCCGGCGGCCTCCCATCTCCACCACAGAACAAGGCCGAGGCCGGAACCTTGCCAAATGGACTTCCCTCGAGTTTCTCTACATTGTTCATACAGTTGTTGACACCGGAGACTTCTCTTCTCCACCTCCGGCGATACTCCAGCGACATAGCCGCCAAACTCCGGTGAGCATCTAACACCTTTCTGTTTCTAATTACAAAACGGTACCCTCCCATAGCAGCACGACACGTGGCAGATTAATTTTATTCCCGTAATTCATTTTCAGACTTTTATCCAAACTTCAAATATCGTATCTCTCAAACCGTATGTCCAATATTAACAAATAAGATATCCCCAGATTCGTTGGAACATCTAGTTTATTTTGAAATTCTGAAATTTTACTTTTGAGCAAACTAAAATTTAGTTTTGATTTAAATACTAATTTAAGTATGTTTGCTATATCTTTTAATCTATAATTCATATGAAAATGTTTAATATATGAAAATTTGTCTTTGGAACCATACCAATCTACTAGAACTCATAGATTAATTTTTTAAGCAAGGTTTAGTTGTTGTTTTAGCCCAACACCCTAACTCTGACCTTCGTTGATCATCGATTAACCAACTCATCAAACTAAAATTGTTTCATTGTTAAAAAACCATTAGATAGATCCCTAGAAACCTCTCTAGTCATATGCCATCACTATACAAATTTGGACTTAGGAAATGTTACATCAATTTTGTAACATAAACCTTATGCCATCAACTCCATGTATCATTTTCATTGGACCCAAGTGAAATATTCCGATCAAACCCATTATAGACGTTGTCATAGAACCTTGCCTCACAACCCTTCAACCATGATCCTAACTTGTATCAATTTGATCCAACCACGGAATATGATTTATGTCATATTTTCGATCAAGCCAACTTGATCCATTTCAACCCTGCCACGCCATAGTAACTAGCTTAATAATAGTAATAACTAAATAATTGTATTGTTAATTGTATCTTTTATTTGGATGTTGTTTTGCTCGTGTTAAAGTACTTTATTTATCGCTAGATATATCGTAACGACAAGGCGAGACGACAACTAGTAGAATATTCCATCTTCAGGAATTCAGGCAAGTTGCAAATTGATCATGCTTCGACCTATATTTTCATACTTTACATATCTCTTTAAATTTTAATGCTATGCATGTTTTATAAAGGGTTTGCAAAGTATTATTTATAGCTAGAGCCATAGGTTCAAGACTGACCACCATGCTTGGCCACACTTGCACAAAATGGGTTGGATGAAAACAAAACTTATTTTAAACCTTTAAACATGCTCTCTTTTTGGAGCAATGTTTGTGAAACTATTTTGAAAAGAAAAATTATTTATATATTATTTTACATCTACTCCCTGGGGGGATGGTATTGGCACGAGCGTCTACAAGTGATTGCGCCCATCGGGGTCTTGCAGTGAATGCGCCCGACTGGGGTCTTGCACACAGGTTTTTGGTGGGGACCGCCGTCTAGGCGAATGAGATCTTCCAAGTACAGTTTGATGTAGCTTCCAGTACAGCCACATGCTACTATGGGCTCTGGCTTAGCTTAGTACTAACGGGAAACCCCTACCTCAGGACCGCCATCGGAGAGGGGCTTCCATTGCCTAAGTTGTGGGCGGCTTGGTCAGGTATAGGGGGCTGTTACGGAAAGGCTTCATCACAATCTCCTCCTAGTCGTACACCCAAGTGTGTAATGATAAACGGGGTTGGTTGTGTCATGTGGGGAACGTGTACGACCTCTGCAGAGGGTGTAACCTAATCGATTAGCCGTGCCCCCGGTTACGGGCAATTTGAGCAACTAAAGACTTGGACTGAAGAAGAATCTCCCCTCTCTTTTCTAAAAATCTTTTTTAAGGGTTAAAGTTGAGGAATGAGCACAATGAATGTGTTTCACTTCAATGTATGTATGTTTTAAAACTATTTTTGAGACTGAGCATTGATGCATATATCCAAGTGTCTCGCTCCTACTTTTTATACTAAAAACTATTTCTATTCCAAAACTAGTTTATAAAATTTAGTATAGGAGAAAATTGGCTTTACGCAAATGAAACCTCCACAATACTTACCCTGCATACATATTCTGTTAAACTTTCCTTTGCAACTTGCGAGTACATTCCACGTGCTCACCTGCACCTGTCATGTGCAGATCTTGACAGATTAAGAGACAATAGGGTTATGGTCTACACTCAACGAGTCCAGTGGCGTTGATGGAGCCTAACTTAGCGACTACGTATAATTCCGCTGTATTATCTGCCAGCTTGAGCTATGCCTAAGGTATGATTTGTATATATATCTTGATCTACCGTTGTAGTAGAATGATGTATGTCTTACTGATATTCCTTTTTGTTACTGTGTGTGCTAGCTATGATCCAGGGATAGCACAGTAAGCACAAAGACTTGGATTTTACCAAATCCGGGTCGTGACAAAATGGTATCAGAGCATACGTTGACTATAGGACGTGACCATAGAAAATGGTTTAGAAATAGGAAAACCTTGATAGGAACAACTTATATTTTCAATAGCACCGACAAGTATTCTCGTATCCTCTTCTTTTCTTTACTAAGCTCTTGTTTGCCCTCAAAAAACTTAGATGACCAACTTCCGAGACTCCAATGACTTTGACAATGATATTTGGTATAGATTTTCAAGAGCCTAAAGGTTACTTCATGGAATTGCTGCTAAGCGAAGGAGTCTTCGATACTGGAGTTTACATCCAAGAGGTTGAAGAAGAACTCAGGACACTCCAGACTAAGATGGATACGAAGAAGCTAAAGATTACCACTACCAAGGAATATCCTACTTGAATCCAAGCCACCATGAGAGTTGTGAAATAAACGAAAGAGTGCGATTAGTATGCCCGACCATGCCAACTCATGTGGATGAAGGTACCATAGGAATTGTTTGTTTGAAATCTATGAGTGAATTTGGAGTTTTATTGGAGTTCTTTGCCATTGATTTGATGTTGTTGTCATTTGGAGTTGTGTGATTTAAAATGTTTCGTTGTTAGGATACGAATCACGTAGGTATGTACTATTAATTTAACCTTGAGAGGTGCAAGTTACGGATGATTAACCTGATACCTTCAAACGGGTGAAGCATCACACACTGAAGACTTCCAAGAACTGAAGGATTTAAGACTTCAGGACAAAACCATAGTCAACGGGCCTATTATAACCGTTAGGAAACGAAGATATATGAGTTGTTCAATGACTGATTGTATGTATATTCTTCCTCCTTGTTATCTAAAACTCTATCTCCTCTCTGACCAAACCATAAACCCCATAGATGGATAGAATTATTTTGATGGGACAAGTGAGACATTTAGAAGCAGAAAAATGGATTCAGAATATAGAAAGAGTAATGAAATACGCCAAGGTAAAACCAAAGAAGAAGGTGAAGTATGATTCCTCAGTATTTCCTTCAAGAGGTTGACACTTGGCTGAAGATGCGTATAACCATCGATGAATCTCAAAAAGGCAATCATGTGGAAACATTTCAAGAAGGTTCTACTTCAATCTCATCTTGTCATACGGACTCTGAAGGAACTCGTGAAGATGTGAGGAAATCTCAAGATGCAAGTTTAAATGCAACACACGTAGGATAATCGCCACCGAAATACATTTTATTAGCTTTGCAGGTGAAGACCTCTTAAAGAGGAGTGAGATAAACCAAGTGTTAGAATACGTGATTCACCTGTCTACATATGAAGTAATGATTTGAGTACGGGATGGATTGGCCCCCATACCGGAGACTGTTATTATATACTTTCATATGTGTGATTGGTAGATCGAAGAGACTTGAAACCCTAGAAGAGTGTCATTGCGCAAGCCTAAAACCATAGAATGGTAAGGCGTATTACCCTTATAGATAGGCACCCGTGCCTAACGTAGATGGTATGGTAAGGAAGGAACATGAAGGAGTTCTATCAGAAGCTTTTGACCACCATGAGAGTCTCGGTAGTAGTTTTGGTGTCTATGGATTATGAGAAAGACTTTTCTTTTGAGGAAAGCCCAGTTCTAAACCACAGAAACTCGAGGAAGAACCATCATGGAATTAAGAAATTATGGAACCCCCACAAGTTTGTTTTTAAGGGTGGTAGTACCCTAAGAACACACTTGGGGATAAACGATCCAATCAACAGTTGGCTAAGAGCAAGGATGATTTCTAAGGCCTCCAGATATGTTGAAGTGGCAATGGTAAAAGGAATATACCAATGGAAGACATTCCTGCAAGGTGAAGGTGACGAATAAACCGCAAGCCTATGGATGCTAAGAAATAACTCTGACGAAGTAACCCAAGTGACCCCAACCCTAACCTGTTCTTGCTAGCCTATGCAAATCTCGAGGACGAGATTTCTTTTAAGGATGGTAGTTTGTAACATCCCAAAATTTTCCAAATTTTGGAATGTTAATGATAAGATATTATTGAGTGAATTGCTATGATTTTCATGGAAAATTAAAACCTTTTGATTCTTGTTTCAAATATTTCAATCCAATTGCTTTTCTTTTGGACGCCTATAAAATATTTTGAAACCACAAATAAAAATGGAGTGAGAATAAAATGACTTTCTCAAAATGTGGTGGAAGAATATTTTATGTAAAGTTCTTTGAATATTTGGAGTTCCATTTGAATTGGATCATATTTGGAGTTTCAGTGTCATTTAAATATTTCTAGATTATTCAAATAAAATATGAGAGGACATAATATGACTTCTCCGAAACTATTATTGGAAATATTCAATATTTCTTGGTCATTTTGGGTATTCATAAAACCCCAACATGCTGCTGCTCAAGAGGTGGTTGCCGCTGCATCTCAGTACAACCCCATTTTCACTTATGGATATCATCCAGGCGGTTCTTGGTACTAGACCAACTTAGGCCAAAAGCCTAATCTTTGGGGGAGTACGCATTTCTCACCGACTTTACATTCATGTTCACATACTAGTCGTCGGTGCTCATACTCTTTCATTGTATTATCCATGCTAGTTTAAATTTCTTTTTCTCGTTTTCTTCTTGTGTGTTTGATAAAACTTTAAGAAAAACCAAAAAAATAGTTAGTTTAATTTGCATGCTTGTGGTAGAAATTAAAATGAAAACCCAAAAAGATTTCTAGCTCTTCTTCTTACTTGTTGGGAGCTTTCCCGAGTAAATAGTTTTCTTTTCTTTTCTTTCCTTTGGGGGTCGAGAAGACTATATTGAAAATGCTTAGTGGCTCTCATATGCATGATTGTTTATTTAACTTAGAGCCCATATTACCATGTCTTCTCTCTTGAGTTGAATGCTTGCAGATTCCAGCTTAGTCCAATGCACCTACACTCTTATTATTATACACATCATTCGGTCGTGCAAGTGAAAGGCAATAATGACGACATATGATGGAATTATTGGGATAACAAAAGCTGGTATTAACTCGACCTCTCTTGTTTTGTAAATATGATGAGTTCATCGTTTCTGAGTCAGCTTATTATGAAGTAAACATATTTGCAATGACATTTAGAGATTATAGTTGCTTGTGCCATGCTTGATTAGCTATGAGTTATAATGGTTTACCTTGCGTGCCAACATGCTATTAGAATGATTATGATGTGGTATAATGAGATGGTATCCTCCTTTGAATGAATTGAGTGACTCGACTTGGCACATGTTCACGCATGTAGTTGAATCAAATCAACATAGCCTTCATGATATTTATGTTCATGGTGGATTATATCCTACTCATGCTTGTACTCGGTGTGAATTAATTTTAATGCATGTTTATGACTGTTGTCGCTCTCTCAGTTGGTCGCTTCCCAGTCTTTTGCTAGCCTTCACCTGTACTAAGCGGGAGTACTGCTTGTTCATCGAAACTCCTTAAACCCCAAAGTTGCTCCATATGAGTCCACTATACCTTCCTATATGCGGTATTTACCTGCCGTTCCATGTAAATTTGTATGTGCCAAACTCCAAACCTTCAAATGAAATTCTGTTTTGTATGCTCGAGCAGCTCATGTTACAACTAGGGCTGCCTATATCTTCCATGCTAGGTGGGTTATTCTCAAGAGTAGTAGACTCCGCTCCTCATTCACGAGAAAGGGCCGGTAACCAGGATGCCCAGTCCCATTGATCCAAAATGATCAAAGGAAATCTAAATAATTAAACAAAACTCCCCCATGGCTGTTGTTAGTTGGAGGCACTCGTTGTTTCGAGCAAGCCGTGGATTGATGCTTGTTGGTGGTTGGGGGAGTATAAACCTTTACCATTCTGTTTGGGAATTGCCTATAATGCATGTAGTATGGAAGATATATCCATCTCATAGTTGTTGCATTGACAGCGAAAGTATGCCGCTCAAAATGTTATTCTATCTCTATTTTAAAATCAAGCTCTGGCACCTCTACAAACCCCTGCTTCCTTCTGCGAAGGGCCTATCTATTTACTTTTATGTTGAGTCATCACCCTTCTTATTAAAAGCACCCGCTGGAGAGCACACTGTCATTTTCATTCATCACTTTTGGTTTATATTAGGTATGACTTGACTGGATCTCTTTTACGATGAATTACAATGTTTAGTCAGTCCTTGATCTTTAAATGTGCTCTGCATTTATGTTTTGCGGTCTCAGAAAGGGCTAGCGAGATACCATTTTGTTATATCATGTTATGATTATTTTGAGAAAGTTTTGTCATCCGAGTTTTATTATTATGGCTCGCTAGCTGATTATGCTATTGATATGAGTAATTGTGAGACCTAAGTGTTATTGTGAGTATGGTTAGTTCATTATATTTGCTGAAACTTGAATGCTGGCATTTCATGTTACAACAACAAGAGCAAACAGAGTTTGTAAAAGTTTTTCTTTATCACTTTAAGTTTATCAACTGAACTGCTTGAGGACAAGCAAAGGTTTAAGCTTGGGGGAGTTGATACGTCTCCAACGTATCTACTTTTTCAAACACTTTTGCCCTTGTTTTGGACTCTAACTTGCATGATTTGAATGAAACTAACCCGGATTGACGCTGTTTTCAGCAGAACTGCCATGATGTTGTTTTATGTGTAGAAAAGTAAAGTTCTCGGAATGTCCTAAAAATCCACGGAGGGACTTTTTGGAATTAATAAGAATTTCTAGGCGAATGAAATACACCAGGGGGGCAGGGCCTGTCCACGAGACAGAGGGGCGCCCCCCCCAGGGCGCGCCCTCCTATCTCGTGGGCCCCCTGGACCTCCACCGACCTCAACTCCAACTCCATATATTCACGTTCGGGGAGAAAAAATCAGAGAGAAAGTTTCATCGCGTTTTACGACACGGAGCCGCCGCCAAGCCCTAATCTATCTCGGGAGGGCTGATCTAGAGTCCGTTCGGGGCTCTGGAGAGGGGGATTCGTTGCCGTCGACATCATCAACCATCCTCCATCACCAATTTCATGATGCTCACCGCCGTGCGTGAGTAATTCCGTCATAGGCTTGCTGGACGGTGATGGGTTGGATGAGATTTACCATGTAATCAAGTTAGTTTTGTTAGGGTTTGATCCCTAGTATCCACTATGTTCTGAGATTGTTGTTGCTATGAGTTTGCTATGCTTAATGCTTGTCACTAGGGCCCGAGTGCCATAATTTCAGATCTGAACCTATTATGTTTTCATGAATATATGTGTGTTCTTGATCCTATCTTGCAAGTCTATAGTCACCTATTATGTGTTATGATCCGACAACTCCGAAGTGACAATAATCGGGATACTTCTCGGTGATGACCGTAGTTTGAGGAGTTCATGTATTCACTATGTGCTAATGCTTTGTTACGGTTCTCTATTAAAACGAGGCCTTAATATCCTTAGTTTCCGCTAGGACCCCGCTGCCATGGGAGGGTAGGACAAAAGATGTCATGCAAGTTCTTTTCCATAAGCACGTATGACTATTTACGGAATACATGCCTACATTACATTGATGAACTGGAGCTAGTTCTGTGTCACCCTATGTTATAGCAATTACACGAGGAATCGCATCCGGCATAATTAGTCATCACTGATCCATTCCCTACGAGCTTTTCATATATTGTTCTTCGCTTATTTGCTTTTCCGTTGCTACTGTTACAACTACTACAAAAACCCAAAAACTATTATCTTTACTTTGCTACCGTTACTTTTATTATCATACCACTTTTGCTACTAAATACTTTGCTGCAGATACTAAGTTATCTAGGTGTGGTTGAATTGACAACTCAACTGCTAATACTCAAGAATATTCTTTGGCTCCCCTTGTGTCGAATCAATAAATTTGGGTTGAATACTTTACCCTCGAAAGCTGTTGCGATCCCCTACACTTGTGGGTTATCAAGGGGGTGAATAGGCGATTTTTAAGAAATCTTCACTGAGGAATTTCAAGGTGAGGAAATTGCTAAGCGAAGAACTACTTGCAGCAGAATAAGTACTCAGGTATAAGCAAAACAGAGTAACATCATAGTCATCATGATGAAATGAAAGACGAGCACTGAGTACAGAAAGCATAAAACACAGGATAAGCAGGATGAAGACAAACATACTAAAGAATTTGGATTGAGGAAATAGAGAAATTCTTCAGTCAATGTCTTCAAGTAGTAATGATCAGGTAGATCAACACATAACTGAGAAATGAAAGGGTTGAGGAAATAGAACCAGTTGGCTTGGTGAAGAAAACGATTTGTTCAACCAGTTCCAACTGTTGTGATAGTTGTACGTCTGGTTGGAGCGGCTGAGTATTTAAACTTGAGGACACACTGTCCTGGACACACAGTCCTCACCGTATTCTCCTTGAGCTAAGATCACGCAAATCTCGCCCAACAGTAGTGGTAAGTCTTGACAGGTGACTTCCAAACTTTCACAGACTAGGTCACTCGGCAATCCACAATTCCTCTTGGATGCTCAGACCATGACACCTAACCGTCTGGAGGATACACAGTCCTCAAAGGTAACAAGGGTCGGTTCCACACATGAACAATCTCTTCAATGATGCTGAATCACTTTGGGGTTTGTAGGTTTGGGTTTGGGATTTGGGTTTTCCTCACTTGATGATTTTCGCTCAAAGTACTCGGAGGATGGGATGCTCTCGAATGACAAGTGTCAGTTTCTCTTAGAGCCGCCAACCAGCTAGTGGTTGTAGGGGGCGGCTATTTATAGCCTAGGGAGCAGCCCGACATGATAAGACATAAATGCCCTTCAATGATATGACCTTTAGGTGGTAGATATTTTGGAATGGCTAGCGCGCGGCTCAGCAATGGTCGGGTATTTTGAGGTTCGAATTCCTCAGGGCTATCATGTTCCTCACTGTGTAGGCAATACACACTGGCGAATTCCTAACTCCTCAGTCAGAACAAATTTCTTAGAGAACAGAAGATCTTCATCTCTGTCACTGAAGAAATTGACTGAACTATATGAGATTTCCAATGGCTTCACTCGAAGGATTGGGTAGGGGTAGGATTTTGAGATGAGCATCACTTGGAAATCTGTTTCCTTAGTATTACCTAGACCCCCTTTAACATTAGGGTGTTTCCTATGACTCAAGAAAGAGAAAATGAAACTACGTAAACAAAAGTCTTCACGCTATAGATTCCTCGTATGACTATCGAGTCTTCATGGTCGCAGCAATTTCTTCACTTTCAAAGTCTTTAGGAGAACCAAAGTCTTCAGCCAAAGACATTCATTTTTATGGGTCGACTTTCACTATAAATATCAAACTCCTCATTAACTTATAGAGCATGTGTACACTCACAAACATATTAGTCCCTTAACCTATAAGTCTTCAATACACCAAAATCACTAAGGGGCACTAGGTGCACTTACAATCTCCCCCTTTTTGGTGAGTGATGACAATATAGGTAAGTTTTCAACGGTGATAAACATATGAATTGAAAGTACTTAATATTGAGGAATTTGATTGCAAGATATAGAAGAACTCCCCCTGAAAATGTGCATAGTGGGGTATTTGCTTTTGAAAATGCACACTTGAAGAGTAGAATCATGGAGATCTCCCCCTATATCTTGTAATTCATACATGCATTTAACATATAGAATGAAGAATTTTAAATGCATGATGAAATATGGTGACTAATGTAATTCAGCATGCGTGCATAGGATTAATGAGGAAATGGCATGCAGAAAAATAGAGCAAAAGTATCAAGTCACCATCGGACTTAAGTTTACAACTCGATCAACAAAAGCTTCAGAAGAGGGAGAGCTGCAACTTAACAAGAAAATGCCCATATATATATAGACCCGCTTGAAGACTAACTCAAATTTCTCCCCCTTTGTCATCAAATGACCAAAACGGACGAAAAAATGAGGACTAACGCCCTTAATGAATTTCTTCACGAAGTCGACGGAGGAGCGCCAGCGTTGTTGGGGTCGTCGGTTAGAGTAGGGCCTACCGTAGTGTCGTCTAGATCTTCATTTTCATCAGTGTCATGGGATGAGGAATATGAACTGGGCACCAAAGAAGGAACTTCGACCTTCTTGAATTTCTTCGGTGGAGGCTTAGCCCGGCCGAAATCCTGCTTGAATCACATCTGCTTGAGATCCTCATCACCGTAAAGCTGAGACAATATATCCCAGGTGCGATTGAACATTTCATTGAGGTAGTGGTGGTTCTTCTTCACAGAATTATAAGTGGCAGTCATATTGTGAATAATTGAACCAAACTGACGTTTCACCCATTTGTGATTGCGACCCACCTTCTGATGAAGACTGAGGAGAAGCTCACGATCAGTCATCACCCTTGGAGCTGTTGCCTGAGAACTTTGCTTTGAAGCATTTGCGGCAGTATCATGAGTGGAAGAATCATCATTGGTGGAGTATGAAGCAGCTTTGCGGAACTGTCCATCCAATGGACGAATGCCCTCATCAATGACAGCAGTGGCCTTGCCCTTCTCATCAGCTGAGGAGAATGTTGGTTTGAGGACTTCGATCGGGGGCAAGAAGCTGCCATGGTTGAGCGTATCAGCTTTGTAGTTGAGTGAAGACCTTGTTCTGAGGAATCTCATGATGCATGGAGCGAAAGGCTT
The DNA here is from genome assembly GCF_018294505.1 of Triticum aestivum. Taxonomy (NCBI): domain Eukaryota; kingdom Viridiplantae; phylum Streptophyta; class Magnoliopsida; order Poales; family Poaceae; genus Triticum; species Triticum aestivum. Next base: position 268,336,897 of record NC_057804.1, on the reverse strand, counting down.
CAGCTCAAACGGGGATGCAGCAACATTTGCCAGAGTCCTCATGAAGAAATCATGATAATTTACAGGATTACTGTGCATGATGTTGAACAACAGATTCTTCATGATGCCAACGACTTCCGCATCATTTGAGTCATGGCCCTTGATTGGACTCAAAGTCCTCGTCACAATACGATAGACTGTCCTCGGCACATACTACAATTCCTTCAGGAAGAATTTGGTCCTTGATGCTTGTCCAGGCTTCGGCGGCTTCATCAGCACTTGCATAAAATGATCGGATAGCTTAGTTTCAGAATATATCAGACACGCACCTTCTAGGGGAGGACTGACTCGCATGGCACGAAGCAATTTCAGTTGATGGTGCCTTGTAGTGAGTGTTTTCAGTCATCCAGTCCAACACCCATGAATTCACATCTTCAGCATTTCCGGTGATGTGCAGCGTCACATAGAATTGAAGAATGAGTTCGTCATTGCAATCGCATATGTCAGTGCAGAATTTGAGCAGGCCAGCATCAAGAATGGCAGCGAGGACTGACGCAAAGCAAGGCAGTGATTCCATATCCAAGTGAGGAATATGCTCATGATCGAAGACCTTGTCTTTGTTGAATAGCACTGAAGAATAGAAGTTTGCCTGGCTGGCAGTCCAGAATCACTTTCTCCTCAGACGAGCTGAATCATATGGATTATATTCAGTGAAGAATACATGCTCATTAAAGAAGGCATCAGCCTTGAACTTTGGAGTCTTGGAGAATGGATTCTTTAGCTGTGGCTGAGGAGTGTCGGTGATTTGAAGAATAACTTCTGGGACTTCAATTTCAGGAGCCGAAGGCTGAGGAATTTCAGCTTCTGCTTCAGTAGCAGCCTAGGCCTCCATTTCTTCAGCAACATGTTCATCAGCACTAGTGGCTGGAATCTCTTCAGGAATGGAAGGGGTGGCATGAATTTCTTCAGAACCCATGAGAACTTTAGTTGGAGCAGAGGATTGAGGAATTTACTGGATTGGTGTGAACAGAGGTGACTTGGGGTGCCGACTCTCCCAAAAATGATCATTCATCACGGGAGTAGTGCAGCCAATGTCCACATCCTCATCCACTTCCGTTTCTTCAACGCCGACCTCTTCAGCAGTGAACTGAGGCGTTGGCGATGATACCTGAGGGGTTGAGGTGAAAGCTCCAACCTCAATTTCATCATCCATCTGCTCTGTGGAAGCAGTAGAGGGATCTTCATCTGCAGATTCTTCAGGAATCTGATATCTTTGCCATGAGGAACAAGTTCCTTGGCTGGCATTCTTGCGAGAGGAACAACATCAATGGGATTCTCTAGTGAACTTGTCTAAATCTTCGCCTTCTTGGGGGCCGAAGATTCTGATGCAGCTGATGCCTCCCTCTTCTTCAAAGCAGCACGCTCCTCAACTTTGGTTTTCTTCACTTCTAGAGCAGAAGGAAGAATCAGACTTGGTGGTGGTGCAGGCAGAGCAATGGAAGTGGGATCAATTTCATCAGGCACAACTGATGCAGTGGCCTGTCTTGAGAAGTTTCTTCAGGTGCAGTGACAAAGTCAGCTGGCCTGACAATTTCTTCAGGCACAACACTAGTGGTTGCTGAGGGAGTCCTGGATTAGGGGGTATCTGGACAACCGGACTATACACTTTGTCCGGACTATTGGAGCGTGAAGATACAAGACTCAAGACATCATCCCTCATCCCCAAAGGCCTCGTTCCCAAAGAAGCCTGTGACACCGAACCCCCGGACTCGTATCCTACTGTAGGTTCTAGTCCGCGCGCTCCTGAGCCCGCCGTACCTGGTTGGGCTCCTGTAATGGAGTTCGTTGCAGCGGATAACTTCCAGCACTCGCCCTTTGGTGACGTGCTGAACTCGTTAAAGTCTCTCTATTTGTCAGGAGACTCTTGGCCGAACTATGTCCAGCTCGAGTGGGAAGTGGGCGACAAAGGAATTCGTTGCCCACCCACCACCCACTTGATTGCCACGGTCGAGGACTTAACCGACATGCTTGACTTCGACTCCGAAGACATTGACAGTATGGACGATGATGTAGGAGAAGAACATGAACCACCGCTCAAGGGGCGGTGGATAGCCACCACCTCATACGATATATATATGGTGAACAATCCGAAGAAAACCAATGGCGATGGGGCAATGAAGGACGACCCCTCAAGGCAATGGTGAACAGTATCGTCAACGCTGCTCCAAGCCCCGCCACAATAATCCCGGCACATGAGACGAAAACAATCCGGATGGTGCCAACAATGAATACAACCCTGATCAGCCTTCTTTCAAGCAGGCCGGACAGGCCACGGTCGGATACTTGGAGAGGAACAACTATATTCCCGCCTCCGAAGACGAGGCAAGCCTCGGTGATGCTGAATTCGGCGTGCCTGAGGATCCCGTGGAACAAGTCCGCTTCAAGCGATGGCTCATAGCCACTGCAAGGAGCCTGCAAAGGAAGCAACAGCAGCTCAAAGCTGACCAAGATTTGCTCATGGACAGATGGACCAAGGTCCTGGCCACCGAGGAATACAGACTCAACCACCCCAACAAAGGGCACACACGGCATAATTTGCTACCTCAACCTACTAAGAAGAACTTAAGGCACATACCCCGACGTCCACATACTACCACAGTCCAAGACAATACGAAGGATACACGAGGAGGCATCCTCAAGCCTCGGCATAATCGTCACAAACGTCAAGTCAGGGAAGTTGGTGCCGAATTCAGTGGTCCCCAGTCCGGTCAGCTGAAAAAGAACAGCCCAAGCCCACCTGGCTCAGGCAGCATACTCGATCAACCATGTGAAATTCATGGTACCCCCAGAAGGGCGGCCAAGCATACCAATAGAGAGTGCAGGATCTTCCAAACAAAACGGCCAATCTTGCGCATGAAACAATGAAGGGAGGTCTCGAACAACAAAGGACCAGTCAAACATGGTGAAGAAGATCCCCTCACAGTACAAAAATACGTCTGATCGTCTCTAATCACATCGACCGTCCGAACAACACCAGCCATAGCAATTTTATTGCACTCACTATCTACCCAGTAGCTTGGGGGCTCCATTTTACATGAGCCCCCACAGGCATAATACTATCAATAACATCTCCTCAAAGATGTAAGGCGCAAAGGCTAGATTTTAACTGACCCACCATACTAATGGTTGTCTTCGGATCACCAAACAAGTACCACATCGAAGAATAAGTCTTCAGTATTATCCCTTTATATAGTAATTACCATATACTACCGGGATGAACCACGTTGGCTAGATTCAACGAGGTACAACATGAGGCCAGTCCCGCGTGACATAGTCACAGCTATGGGCAAGGTCGAACCCCACCACTAGAGTGGAAATCATACCGCCGCTGAAATAGCGAGTCATGCCTATTTATCAAATTCTGATTCGGCAGCCGAACACCCGGACACCAATTGAGGAATCCGAACTACATTATGGCATGGTTCAACCAGGATCCACTCAGGCACCCGCGGTTCAACCACAATGGTATATGCAGCTGCCTTTAAAGCATTTGTCTTTACAGACTAACTTTGGCGCAGAACAGGACTGGTGACGCGGAATCAGCTCGGACACACAAGGCAGGCCGTCCGGATACACCTCAGATCCACAGACAAGCTCCTCTAGTCCGGCCATGACAGGTTCCGCCGAAAATACTCCTTTTCATAAGCATACACCAAACTCATATGCATAGACATGTCGTTTTACTACAATGCATAGACTTGAATAACACTTACCGGCCGTCGTTTCTCATCGACGCCTCTTTGTCACAAACGGCACCCATGCCTTGTGTTCTTCCCGATTATGCCAGGGGCTTCATAGTACGGCAATAAAGTCCGACCACCTTTTCGGTCGCTCGGCACCCTGAACTTATAGCACTATATGCATCGGCTCCGAATCATGTCTTGGGTCATTAGATGGGTTTGCCCGGCTCCCATGTTTTGGTACCTTACGTTCTGCCCCATCGGCTAAGGTAGCGCTGGGAGAACTACTGGGATTGTGTCCGGGTTCTTCCGGACGAGCACCTCAGTAGAGTAAGCCGAAAACCGACCGTCATGATACAGCTAGAGCTGGTCAGCTGTTCCAGAGATTGTAAAATCTTTAAAGATTTATTCCACATAATGCCATTATAAATGCAAAGTGCGACGGATCGGTCTTCCGATCAGGCGCCGATAGAGCCCCTAGTTCAGCCTTCCGAACACTAGGGGCTGCGCCCACCATACTCGAATTCCTATGGCTAAGTGAGAGTGATAAAGACTTATAGTATGATTGCCCGGTTCGTGGTGAAGAACACCTCCTTAAAAGGACCCAACAATGGGATAAAGAGTGTTCAGGTATGTCCCGAACACCCCCGTACTTTTTACGTGGGGGAAGAAGCCGACGACTGGCCAACTCTCTGGATTCATATACACTAAACAGCCGCACAGGAAGAACAAACGTTCAAACAAAACAGGCAATAAATAATATAAGTGCCGTTATCCCACATTACAAAGAATGGCACGACTGCCTTCAGGGAAATATAATGTATTTGGTACACTTATCCGCCACAAGGATGGCTCCCTTTAGTACACCTTCTTAGTATAACTCGGGCTTGCGATGCTCCTTACCCTCCGGCGGCCCCTCAGTCATTAGCTTCTCAACATCAAGCTTCCTCCAATGCACCTTCACACGGGCAAACGCCATGCGCGCACCCGCTATACACACCGATCGCTTAATGACATCAAGCCGAGGGCACGCACCAACAATCCGCTTCACGAGTCCAAAGTAACTACTTGGAATAGGCTCCGTGGGGCACGGCCGGACAACCAAGTCCTTCATGGCTAGTTCGGCCGCTTGGTGCAATTCGACTAGCTGCTTCAGCTGATCGATAAAGGGCACCGGATAATTCGGCACCAAATACTGCGACCAGAAATCCCTCTCCACATACTTCTTCTCCTCGGTCTAGTAAAATTGGGAGGCATCTGATATGCTGCGAGGCAGATCCACAAACGCCCCTGGAAAAACAAGAATTCAGCTTATCGCTTAGAGTTCTTCCTATTATCATGTAAAAATGGCCATGAATACAAAAGGCCTTACCAGCCGTAACTTTCCGGGCCTCCTGAATGTCCTGCAAAGCACCTCGGCCTTCTTCCCGAGCATCCTCCGCGACTTGGAGAGCTTGGGCGAGTTCGGATTCTTTCCCTACTAGACTCTGCTCCAAGCCCTCACTTTTCTTCATGGCCTCCAGGAGCTCTCGCTCAGCTTCAATGACTCTGGCCTCGTGCTTCTCAGGAAGAACCTGTTTGGCGGCGGCCTTATTATCGGCCTCAGCCACAGCCTTCTTCAGTGCCTCAATTTCGGCACTTGCCCCTAGAGCATATAATGCAAATATCTTAATTAGGCACAACTTCTAATTTGTGCTCTACTTAGCATAGGGTTCCGGCATACCTTGCTTGTCCTCCAACTGCTTCTTCACGTGGCCAAGTTCCCCTTCGGCCCGTTCCAGACACTGCTTTAGTTCGGACACCTCCACACAATGAGTGGCGGACGTTCTTGCAGACGCCTATTTTCAAACAAAGGGATACACGTCATTAGCTGAGTCTCTTGCAAAAACGGAAAATTTTGACCCCTGTTCGGCTCTCTTTCGCCGGACAGTGTATCAGGGGCTACTACTTATATTACGACAGTTCCTCAAAGGTTTCTTAGAAAACATACCTCAAAGCCCTTTATAAGACTAAGGCAGAATTCGTTCAGTCCGCTCTTAGCGGACTGAATCTTTTCAATCACCGTGACCATGAGGGCACAATGTTCATTGACGATAGACGCGCTTCTTAGCACTGTCGATAAGCCGCCTGGCAGCCTTGCTTGGGCACAGGCCTCTGGCGGAACAGGCAAGCCCCCCAAAGGCGGCTGCTTACCCGATCCCGGAGCTTCAAAGGTCTCCAGGACTATGTCCGGCTGGGGTCCGGACTAAAGATCGCCCCCGCCATCGACACACATAGGAGTTGGTGCTCCCGTGTGTCCGGCCCCAGGGATATGCCCCCCTGGTCCAGGTCCCGTAGAGACGACACCTCGGTATCGTTCCTATGCTTCGGGGAAGGGGCCTCTGGAGGCGTCTTGCTCGCTAGGGCATCTGAGCTCAGCGAATCCTCCGATGAGGATTGTCCAGCGTGGGACCTCACCGGGCTGTACAAGATATGGTGACAGTTAAAATTGCTATACCCAAACAACCCCAAACGCATATGTGTGTTCGGATTTTGTATACTTACGACTTTTCCAGGGGCTAGACCCCGGGATCCCACTCCAAGCTGCTATCAACAGCCGTGGTGGATGCCTCCGGGAGGGAACCTTTCCCCCTCTTCAGCGATTCGGCCTCCAGGGATGAGGAAGCCGTCCTTTTCTTCCCACCCACTGCGCGAGGGTCGTCTTCCTCCGCCTCCTCCTCTTTGTCTTCGGAAGAAGGGTGGTCGCTGGAGTCTTCGGATTTTGCGTCCTAAGCATCACGGCGACAGAGGCCACTCCGGGTCTTTTTGACCTTCTTGGAGGCCTCTTTCTTTGGCGCCTTGTAAGGCGCTGGGACCAGCATCTTCGTCAGAAGAGGTCCGGCCGGTTCCTCCGGCAGAGGGGCAGGACAATGTATCTGCTCCCCCTTTTTTATCCATCCCTGGGTTTATGGTAAAGCATGATAAAAGTGTCCCCCTCAAGACATGCCAACTAAAGCATGGATGGACAAGAGCATAGCAGTAACTTACCAAACTTGCAGAATGGGACAATTGATACCCACGGTCCTCGGTGGAGTCTAGCCATGATTTGCCGGACTTAAAGAACACCTTCCAGATATCCTTACGGGAGGAACCATAGAGCTCTCGAAGGGTCTGGTGCTCGGTTGGGTCGTATTCCCACAAATTGCAGGCTCGATGCTGGCAAGGGAGAACCAGGCGAGCTAACATCACCTGGACTACGTCGACGAGTTTGACGTCCTTGTCGACCAAACTCTAGACGCGCGTTTGGAGCAGTGACAGCTCATCGGACGAGGACCAGTTCAGGCCCTTCTCTGGCCAGGACGTGAGACGCAGTGGGGCTCCGGATCTGAACTCCGGAGCCGCAGCCCACTTTTTGCCGCGCGGTTCAGTGATATAGAACCACTTCTGCTACCACTCCTTGACGGAGTCATTGAAGGCGCACGTCAGCCATATAACCTTGGGCATCTTGCTCACCATGGTGCAGCCGCACTCGGCGTGCTCGTCACTCACCACCTTGGGCTTCACATTGAAAATCTTCAGCCATAGATCGAAGTGAGGCAAAATTCGGAGAAAAGCCTCACACACGATGATGAACGTCGAGATGTTAAGGAAAGAATTGGTAGAAAGATCATGAAATTCAATCCCGTAATAATACATAATACCGCGAACGAATGGGTGGAGGGGAAACCCGAGCCCGCGGACAAAATGAGGAAGAAACACGACCCTCTCGTGAGACTCCGGAGTAGGGATGATCTGTCCCGCCGGCGGAAGATGGTGGCCGATCTTTTTGGCCAGGTACCCGGCCTCTCGGAGCCTCTTGATATCCTTCTCCTGGACGATAGAGGCCATCCATTTGCGCCTCTCTCCAGATCCGGACATCTTCGGAGAACCTATTTTTGGTGGAGAAGAAGAGTGCTTGGGCGCTAGGGCTCGAGCAGTAGGGAATGGACTAGCAGGGGGAAAAGGCGTGGGTAGAGAGGGAGAGATCTTATCTCTTTATAGGGGCGGTAAAGCTTTTGCGCCTCCCCACTTGCCTAGTGGAACCCGCTCGTTCTCCACTCGCCGCAATTAGCGGTGCGTTTGTGTTACCCGTGCCCGTATTGATGAGAATCCCGCAATAAGGGGACACGATCTCTGTTCGGAAAGACTTGCAGGGAAACCGCCTCGCGATATGCGCTATGGCTGGTTGTGGGAAAATGGTTCGAATAATGACCCGACCGTAGTGTCATGTCACCTTGTCTAAAGTTGTTAGCAAATTATATTCGGGAAATATCATTTTCTCTACAGTGGTGTATGATGACCCACAAGTATAGGGGATCTATCGTAGTCCTTTCGATAAGTAAGAGTGTCGAACCCAACGAGGAGCAGAAGGAAATGATAAGAGGTTTTCAGTAAGGTTTTCTCTGCAAGCACTGAAATAGTAGGTGATAGATAGTTTTGTGATAAGATAAATAGTAACAAGCAAAAAGTAAATAAAGTAAATAAAGTGCAGAAATGTGGCCCAATCCTTTATGTAGCAAAGGATAAGCCTGGACAAATTCTAATAATGAAGAAGGAGCTCCCGAGGACACATTGGGAATTATCGTCAAGCTAGTTTTCATCACGTTCGTAAGATTCGCGTTCGGTACTTTGATAATTTGATATGTGGGTGGACCGGCACTTGGGTACAGCCCTAACTTGGACAAGCATCCCACTTATGATTAACCCCTATTGCAAGCATACGCAACTACAAAAAGGAGTATTAAGGTAAACCTAACCACAACATTAAACATATGGGTCCATATCAACCCCTAACGAAGCAACACATAAACTAGGGTTTAAGCTTCTGTCACTCTAGCAACCCATCATCTACTTATTACTTACCTATGCCTTCCTCTAGGCCGAAATAATGGTGAAGTGTCATGTAGTCGACGTTCACATAAAACCACTAGAGGAAAGAAAACATACATCTCATCAAAATATCAAACGAATACCAAATTCACATGACTACTAATAGCAAGACTTCACCCATGTCCTCAGGAACAAACGTAACTACTCACAAAGCATATTCATGTTCATAATCATAGGAGTAATAATATGCATAAAGGATCTGAACATATGATCTTCCACCAAGTAAACCAATTAGCATCAACTACAAGGAGTAATCAACACTACTAGCAACCCACAAGTACCAATTTGTGGTTTTGATACAAGATTGGATATAAGAGATGAACTAGGGTTTTGAGAGGAGATGGTGCTGGTGAAGATGTTGATGGAGATTGACCCCCTCTCGATGAGAGGATCATTGGTGATGATTTCCCCCTCCCGGAGGGAAGTGTCTCCGGCAGAACAACTTCGCCAGAGCCCTAGATTGATTCCGCCAAGGTTCCGCCTCGTGGCGGCGGAGTTTCGTCCCGTAAGCTTGGCCATGATTTATTCCAGGGTAAAAGTGATGATATAGGAGAAGATGGACGCCGGAGGCCCACCAGGGGGCCCAGGAGATAGGGGGCCACGCCCTACAGGGGGGGCGCCCCCTGTCTCCTGGACAGGGTGTGGCCCCCCTGGCCTATTTCTTTCGCTCATAAGTTCTTATTAAATCCAAAAAGTTGTTTCGTGGAGTTTTAGGACTTTTGGAGTTGTGCAGAATAGGTTTCCAATGTTTGCTCCTTTTCCAGCCAGAATTCCAGCTGCCGGCTTTCCCCCTCTTCATGGTAAACCTTGTAAAATATGAGAGAATAGCCATAAGTATTGAGATATAATATGTAATAACTGCCATAATGCAAGAAATATTGATATAAAAGCATGATGCAAAATGGACGTATCAACTCCCCCACGCTTAGACCTCGCTTGTCCTCAAGCGGAAGCCAAAATCGAAAAATATGTCCACATGTTTAGAGATAGAGGTGTCGATAAAAATAAAATACGAACATGAGGCATCATGATCATTCTAATAAGAGGAACATATATGGATTTTGTCATATGATTTCCTATGCTCAAGTAGTAAACAATTCACAATGTCAAGTATGGTTCAAAAACTTCATTGGGAACTAATAAACTATAATCTCAGTCATTGAAGCAATTGCAATTTATCGTAACATTAGAAAGAGTCAATAATAGAGTTTTTCAACAAGCTCAAATACTCAACTATCTCGTAGTCTCCCATAATTGCTAACACTCACGCAATACTTGTGGTTATAGAGTTTCATCCGGACACTGAGAAAGACAGGGGCTTATTGTGTTGCCTCCCAACGTATTCACCTTTAGGTGATGTCAACAATAATATCCTATGCCAACTTACATCCAATTGGATATATGTATCATGATCTTTCAAACACGAGTAGCTTGCCAAAGGATAAAATGAAAAAGCGAAAGGTGAGCATCACCTTGACTCAAGCATAAAGTAAAACATAAAGTAAAAGATAGGCCCTTCACAGAGGGAAGCAGAGGTTGTCATGCGGGTTTAGGGTTGATGCATAAAGTCTTAGTGCAAAGGAACGTCACTGTATATTGCCCCTTGTATGTGGACCTTTATTATGCAGTCCGTCGCTTTTATTACTTCCAAAACAAGTTCGTACAAAGTTTATTTTCTCTGCACTAATAAGTCATACATATTTAGAGAGAAATTTTTATTGCTTGCACCATGAGAACTTACTTGAAGGATCTTACTCAATCCATAGGTAGGTATGGTGGACTCTCATGGCAAAACTAGGTTTAAGGATATTTGGAAGCACAAGTAGTATATCTACTTGGTGCAAGGAATTTGGCTAGCATGAGGGGGAAAGGCAAGCTCAACATGTTTGGAAGGTCAATGACAATATACTTTAACTGAGATGTCGGAAAACATAAACCATTACGTTGTCTTCCTTGTCCAACGTCAACTCCTTTAGCATGTCATACTTAATGAGTGCTTCACAATCATAAAAGATGTCCAAGATAATATATTTATATGTGAACCCCTCTTTCCTTATCACTTCCTATTAATTGCAACGATGACCAAGGCTACGTTCATCAACTCTCAACAATTTTTATGCCTCATACTTTCTACGTGTGAAGTCATTGATGACCCACAAGTATAGGGGATCTATCGTAGTCCTTTCGATAAGTAAGAGTGTCGAACCCAATGAGGAGCAGAAGGAAATGATAAGCGGTTTTCAGTAAGGTTTTCTCTGCAAGCACTGAAATAGTAGGTGATAGATAGTTTTATGATAAGATAAATAGTAACTAGAAAAAGTAAATAATGTAAATAAAGTGTAGCAAGGTGGCCCAATCCTTTATGTAGCAAAGGATAAGCCTGGACAAATTCTAATAATGAAGAAGAAGCTCCCGAGGACACATTGGGAATTATCGTCAAGCTAGTTTTCATCACGTTCGTAAGATTCGCGTTCGGTACTTTGATAATTTGATATGTGGGTGGACCGGCACTTGGGTACTGCCCCAACATGGACAAGAATCCCACTTATGATTAACCCGTATTGCAAGCATCCGCAACTACTGTCACACCCTAGCTAGTCATGCATTAGAGTGTTGCATCATGTTTACTCTTTCATCAGAAACTTGAAATGGGGATGACAGAACCCCCAGTCCCCTCTGAAACCAACTAGGGTTACTAAAATAATTTTTCAATGAACCTGAAATGCCCTTCTAAAATGCCCATCATTTTTGCCTTGGTTCAGAACCTCTGCCAAAAGTGGTGCACATTTTCCTAGGCCATCCTAAGGTTTTTGATTTAAATCATAAATATTTCAATCTGGGCATTTAAAATAATATAAAATATTTAAATGCTCAAATATCTCCAAACTGAAATGTTTCATGTTGGAAATAATCCAACTATGGACCAGGAGTAGTTTGGTGATTTTTGGAGTTGCCTAGGTATTTTATTTAATTCAACAAAGTTGCAGATATATTAAATAAAAAACAGAAATAAAAAAAAAGGGGGAAAACTTACCTGTGTGGCCCAGCCAGCTGGCCGGCCCAGCTAGCCAGCCCAGCCCACCGCCGCCGTCGTCCTCCTGGCGCCAGTCGGCCAGGCGTGTGGCCGGCGCGCGCGCACGGCCACCGCGCCATGCCACCTGCTCGCCTGCTTGCCTGCCCTCCCCTCCTCGCTCGGTGTCCCCGGACGACGCCACGCCTCCCCCCCTGCTCTCTCTCACTCTCCCCCGACTCTCCCTCGCTCTCTCTCTCTCCCGGCCGAACACCACCGTCGCCGCCGTTCGCCATAGCCACCGTCTCCGACCACCCCTCGCTCCCCCGACTAGCTCAGAAGCTCCGCCTCGACTCCCTCTTCCTCCCCACCGCTCCACGGGTCCCCGGAAGCCCCGCATTGCCGCCACGTCGCCGTTCCCCTCTTCGGGCTCCGACCGTCGCCGCCGTCGAATTCACCGTCACCAGCGCGTCCCCGAGCCCGCTAACCATCCCTGCAGCTCCGCGGTGAGCCCCCGGATCATTTCCCCCTTCTCCCCTGGTCTCTTGCGACCTCTAGGCCCTAGCCCCACCTCGGCCGAGACCTCCACGCCGCCGGCGATGTCGCCGTCGTGGCCACGGTCGCCGTAGCACCCAACCGAGCACACCATCGTGCTCCCCGCCTCACCAGGAGCACGCAGCACGCACCAACGCTTCCCCAAACCCCCTGCAACGCTGATCCCGACCGCACCCGAACTCCGGCCGCCGCAGCCGAGCTCGCCGCCGTCAACTCCAGCCACCCCGAGCCCAACCACCACCACCAATAGACGCGGCTCAACCTCAGCAACACGTAGATGCCTTCCGCCGTCCATTTGGTTGCCGGAATGGCAAAAAGCACTTTCGCCGCCGTCTCGGACCTCGCCGGCGTCATGTCACCGGTGGGGTTTGACTTGCCCGACCTGGGGTTTGACACCCCAGGGTCACTGACGCGTGGGCCCTGTCGGCCAGGTGGTTAGGTTAGCGCTAACTACTGTTAGTTAACCCCCCTGACACTGACAGTGGGCCCCAGCGCCACTAACCCCTAATTAGGATTAATTTAATCCTGTTTAACCCCCCCTGTCACTGACGTGTGGCCCCCACACGTCAGGTTTGACCTCAGCCAGCCACAGTTGACCACTGACGTCATGCTGACGTCATGCTGACGCAGTAATTGAATTTCGGGATTTAAATTAAATCAGGAAATTCCAGAATATTAATTAAACTTCAAAAATTCATAACTTTTATTCTGTAACTCCAAATTGGACAAATTATATATGAAAAATGATCAGAAAAATCCAATCTATCCATCTGTAGTATTTTCATGCATGATCAAACAAGTTAAATTGATGTTTTAATCAGAACAAGGAAAAGCACTTTAAAAGGCCATATTTGAATTTGAAATTTGGATCCTTGATTCAAATTTGTTCAAACACTTCTGGTTTTAGTTGCATTAGCCCAACACACTCATATTGCCATGTTTCATGCATGCATCATATTGTTGCACATTGTTTGGTGATGCTTGTGTATCGATGTCCTTTGCGACAGGATCTGTCCCCGAGGAGTACCGTGATTACCCTAACGAAGAACCGTATCCGTGCATCGAACCATCAGGCAAGCAACCAACCATTTGATCATATCGATACAATCCCATGTTCTCGCTCCTGCTCTCTTTTACTGCATTAAGACAACGCGATTCCAAACTGCTGTGTGCTACGGTAGTTGAACCCATTTCCTCTGCATGACCTGTCATTGCCACAGTAACTAGATGAAACCCACTAGCATGTGTAGGAGTTGATTGAGCCATATGTATGTGTTGTTCCTACCTTGCTATGCCTGCTATGCTTAGAGTCGTGTCAGGTCTGGTTCATCTGGGTGATGGGCTAGAGTGAAATGATTATGTCGGTAATGAGAGTGGTGTGGTGAACACGATTTGGTAAAGGTATCGATGAGAGGCCATGTAGGAGTACATGGTGGGTTGTTTCATTGAAGCCGACCTTAAGCACTGAGATCTGTATGTGTGATTTAAGAACCAGCTACTACCATGCATTGGGCCCGAAACCAATGGACCCTCTCGGCTTCTTATTCACCCTAGTTCTCCGTCCAGGAGTTGCAAGTAGTTTCTGGTGTTTGTAGCCTACTGGAGGTCGTGGACAGCGCTGACCGTAGGGGTGGGCTGTGATGCGGTAGGTACGTGGCACGGTGTACCGAATACCCGTTAGGTATCTCGGGAACCCTGTTCACATCGTTCGGGGCCGTATGGGAAACCTCGGCCGGACTCCCTGCGGATGGAACCTGAATAGGCGATAAACCTGGACTGGAGGCTTAGGTGATTAGGTAGGTCGTGGCCGACACCCACGTTGGGCTTCCGCTTGAAGGTTGCCGAGTACATGTCGTGTAAACGACGGTAAGTGGTGAGAGCGTGTATGAAGAAGTACACCCCTGCAGGGTTAACATGATCTATTCGAATAGCCGCGTCTGCGGTAAAGGACTACTTGGTTGCCTATACAGTTCATAGACAAGTAAATGGAAAACTACTAAAAGCCTCAAGATAAGTGTGAGTGCCGAGGATGGCTCTTCCGTAGGAAGACGGAGGTGGATCCTCGGTAGTGTATTGAAGTGGTGAGTAGTGGACTCGTGTGCGCAAAACCATTTCAAGTTGGAGTATCGTAGGATAGTCTAGCCAAGAGTCAAAGCTGGCTTGCTGCAATAACTCCACCAACCCTTCTTGATACTATGCATGTATGTAGGATCTGATGTAAGTCTTGCTGAGTACCTTTGTACTCATGTTGCTATAATCTACATTTTTACAGAAGACGCTGCAACCCCTTCTGATGGGTTCTATGTAGACGTTGACATCAACGAGTAGGCTAAAGACCCAGGTGGTGACCCTGAGCTTGTGAAGGACCATGTAGTATAGCTAGGCTTTCCAAGCCTCTTTTATTTTACTAGTGTCTGTACCCAGACAAGTTATTTCCGCTGCTGGTTTGTATGACTGTATGACTTGTATGTGGGGTCGTGAGACCCGTACCTTTGTGTATGTTATGTATGGCTCCCTGAGCCTTAAATAAAGTACTTGTGTCATAGAGTCATGTTGTGATGCTTCGTTGTATTTGCGCATATCGAGCATATTGTGTGTATGATTGAAATGCTTGGTATGTGTGGGATCTGACTATCTAGTTGTTTATCTTTAGTAGCCTCTCTTACCGGGAAATGTCTCCTAGTGTTACCGCTGAGCCATGGTAGCTTGCTACTGCTCTGGAACACTTAGGCTGGCCGGCATGTGTCCTTCTTCGTTCCTGTGTCTGTCCCTTCGGGGAAATGTCACGCTTTGAGTACCGGAGTCCTGTTAGCCGCTACAGCCCGGTTTACCGGAGTCCTGCTAGCCCAGTGCTACAGCCCGGACCCACTTGCTGATGACCGACACGTTCGAAGCTGGGTCATGGATGCCTGTCCCTGTAAGTCTGTGCCACTTTGGGTTTACGACTAGTCATGTCAGCCCGGGCTCTTTATCATATGGATGCTAGCGACACTATCATATACGTGAGCCAAAAGGCGCAAACGGTCCCGGGAAAAGGTAAGACGACACCCGTGGGGATACCGTGCATGAGGCCGCAAAGTGATATGAGGTGTTACCAGCTAGATCGATGTGACATCGAGTCGGGGTCCTGACAACTACAAAAAGGAGTATTAAGGTATACCTAACCATAGCATTAAACATATGGGTCCATATCAACCCCTAACGAAGCAACGCATAAACTAGGGTTTAAACTTCTGTCACTCTAGCAACCCATCATGTACTTATTACTTCCCCATGCCTTCCTATAGGCCCAAATAATGGTGAAGTGTCATGTAGTCGACATTCACATAACACCACTAGAGGAAAGACAACATAAATCTCATCAAAATATCGAACGAATACCAAATTCACATGACTACTAATAGCAAGACTTCACCCATGTCCTCAGGAACAAACGTAACTACTCACAAAGCATATTCATGTTCATAATAAGAGGAGTAATAATATGCATGAAGGATCTGAACATATGATCTTCCACCAAGTAAACCAAATGGCATCAACTACAAGGAGTAATCAACACTACTAGCAACCCACAAGTACTAATTTGTGATTTTGATACAAGATTGGATACAAGAGATGAACTAGGGTTTTGAGATGAGACAGTGCTGGTGAAGATGTTGATGGAGATTGACCCCCTCCCGATAAGAGGATCATTGGTGATGATGTTGGTGATGATTTCCCCCTCCCGGAGGGAAGTGTCCCCAGCAGAACAGCTCCGCCAGAGCCCTAGATTGATTCCGCCAAGGTTCCGCCTCGTGGCGGCGGAGTTTCGTCCCGTAAGCTTGCCCACGATTTTTTCAGGACAAAACCCTTCATATAGCAGAAGATGGACGCCGGAAGCCCACCAGGGGGCCCAGGAGATAGGGGGGCGCGCCCTAGGGGGGGCGCCCCCCTGTCTCCTGGACAGGGTGTGGGCCCCCTGGCCTATTTGTTTTGCCCAAAAATTCTTATTAAATCTAAAAAGTTGTTTCGTGGAGTCTCAGGTCTTTTGGAGTTGTGCAGAATAGGTTTCCAACGTTTGCTCCTTTTCCAGCCAGAATTCCAGCTGCCGGCATTCCCCCTCTTCATGGTAAACCTTGTAAAATAAGAGATAATAGCCATAAGTATTGAGATATAATGTGTAATAACAGCCCATAATGCAATAAATATTGATATAAAATCATGATGCAAAATGGACATATCAACTCCCCCAAGCTAAGACCTCGCTTGTCCTCAAGCGGAAGCCGAAATCGAAAAATATATCCACATGTTTAGAGATAGAGGTGTTGATAAAAATAAAATACGGACATGAGGGCATCATGATCATTCTAATAACAGAAACATATACGGATTTTGTCATATGATTTCCTATGTTCAAGTAATAAGCAATTCACAATGTCAAGTATGGTTCAAAAACTTCATTGGGAAGTAACAAACTATAATCTCCCTCATTGAAGCAATTGCAATTTATCATAACATCAGAAAGAGTCAATAATAGAGCTTTTCAGCAAGCTAACATACTCAACTATCTCGTAGTCCCCTAATTGTTAACACTCACGCAATACTTGTGGTTATAGAGTTTCAGCCGGACACTCAGAAAGATAGGGGCTTATTGTGTTGCCTCCCAACATATTCACCTTTAGGTGATGTCAACAATAATAGCCTGTGCCAACTTACATCCAATTGGATATATGTATCATGATCTTTCAAACACGAGGAACTTGCCAAATGATAAAAATAAAAAGGGAGAGGTGAGTATCACCTTGACTCAAGCATAAAGTTAAACATAAAGTAAAAGATAGGCCCTTCGCAGAGGTAAGCAGAGGTTGTCATGTGCGTTTAGGGTTGATGCACGAAATCTTAATGCAAAAGAACGTCACTTTATATTGCCCCTTGTATGTGGACCTTTATTATGCAATCCGCCGCTTTTATTACTTCCACAACAAGTTCGTACAAAGCTTATTTTCTCTGCACTAATAAGTCATACATATTTAGAGAGAAATTTTTATTGCTTGCACCGATGACAACTTACTTGAAGGATCTTACTCAATCCATAGGTAGGTATGGTGGACTCTCATGGCAAAACTGGGTTTAAGGATATTTGGAAGCACAAGTAGTATCTCTACTTGGTGCAAGGAATTTGGCTAGCATGAGGGGGAAAGGCAAGCTCAACATGTTTGGAAGGTCAATAACAATATACTTTAACTGAGATGTCGGAAAACATAAACCATTACGTTGTCTTCCTTGTCCAACGTCAACTCTTTTAGCATGTCATACTTAATGAGTGCTTCACAATCATAAAAGATGTCCAAGATAATATATTTACATGTGAACCCCTCTTTCCTTATCACTTACTATTAATTGCAACGATGACCAAGGCTACGTTCATCAACTCTCAAAATTTTTTATGCCTCATACATTCTATGTGTGAAGTTATCACTATCCATAAGATCAATATGAACTCTTTTGTTCTTTCTACTTTCTCAAGATCATAGCAACATAGCAAAGCCCTTGACTCAACACTAATCTTTATTATAGATAGCACACAGACTCGATTACATAAAGAGATCACAATGAAAAACTCAAAACTACTTGATATCAAAACTTCAAACTAATAGATCAAGATACTACTAAAAGGATCGAACTAAATAAAGTGGTAAAGATAGGAGTGTGATGGTGATACGGTACCGGGGCACCTCCCCCAAGCTTGGCAGTTGCCAAGGGGAGTGCCCATACCCATGTGATTATTTCTAAAGTAGGAGTTGTTGCACTTTTCTTCTCTATCTTGCATCTTAGGCTAAAATTTTCCTCCCTCAGATCCTCATTCTCGAGCTCAAGTTTCATTATCTTTTTGCACAGTTTTGTCTTGCTGTCCTGCAAAAAACGTGGTGGGATAGATTGGACCTTAGGGAGGCTTGACTTCTTGAACTCCACATGCATATCACCAGGTTGAGGCAGTGGATCGTCCTCTTCATCGGAGCTTGTCTCCTCATTCCTCTTTGGATCATAGTCTTCTTCTTCCTCTGTGGTCCAGCCATAATGTTCCACATCCCCATATACTTTTGGATTTGCAATATAATCAGCCATGTAGCTCTCTCCCTCCGAATCTTGAGAAGACATCTTGTTCCAGATCTGCAACAGGAACGACTTGAAATGAAAACAGAGGATATTTGCATGATACGGTGGTCAAAACCTTTGGGAGTACATATAATGAATTTTTACCGACCAAAATACGTAACATACAAGCAAACAGAGTTCGGGAGGCACACGAGGTGCCCACGAGACAGGGGGGCGCGCCCTACAGGGGGGCGCGCCCTCCTCTCTCGTGGGAGCCACGTGTCCCTTTAGGACTGCTTCTTTCTTACTAAAATCTTTAAATAATCCAAAACTGATAAAAAATGCCATCAGAGTTGTTTTGGAGTCAGTTTACTTACCGTACCACATACCTATGCCTTTTTGGAGTTTGGAACATTCTGGAAAGTGTCTCTTATGTATTCCTCAGGGGTTATGGTTTCAATAATATTAGTTTCAACATTGATAGGATTACCTGAAATATAATGTTTAATTCTTTGACCGTTCACCACCCTCGGATTTGTGCCTTCAAGTTGTTGATTTTTATAGCACCAGAACGATAGACCTCCTCGATAACGTAGGGACCTTCCCATTTTGAGAGAAGTTTTCCTGCAAAAAATCTTAAACAAGAGTTGAACAATAACACATAATCTCCTACGTTAAACTCACGCTTTTGTATCCTCTTATAATGCCAGTGTTTGACTTTTTCTTTGAAAAGCTTGGCATTCTCATATGCTTGGGTTCTCCATTCCTCAAGTGAGCTAATATCAAACAACCTCTTCTCACCGGCAAGTTTGAAGTCATAATTGAGCTCTTTAATAGCCCAATATGCTTTATGTTCAAATTCAAGAGGTAAATGACATGCTTTTCCATAAACCATCTTATATGGAGACATACCCATAGGATTTTTGTATGTAGTTCTATAGGCCCATAATACATCATAATGTTTTTTGGACCAATTCTTTCTAGATCTATTCACAGTCTTTTGCAAAATTAATTTGAGCTCTCTATTAGTCAACTCTACCTGACCACTAGACTACGGGTGATAAGGACATGCGATTCTATGATTGACATCATACTTAGCAAGCATCTTACGGAAAGCACCATGAATAAAGTGTGAATCACCATCAGTTATAAGATATCTAGGGACTCCAAACCTCGGAAAAATAACTTCTTTAAGCATTTTAATAGAAGTGTTATGATCAACACTACTAGTTGGAATAGCTTCTACCCACTTAGTAACGTAATCAACAACAACTAAAATATGTGTATAACCATTGGAGGCAGGAAAAGGTCCCATATAATCAAAGCCCCAAACATCAAACGGTTCAATAACAAGAGAATAATTCATAAGCATTTCTTGACGTCTACTAATGTTACCTATTCTTTGACATTCATCACAAGATAAGACAAACTTACGAGCATCTTTGAAGAGAGTAGGCCAATAAAAACTAGATTGTAGTACCTTGTGTGCAGTTCTATCTCCAGCGTGGTGCCCTCCATAGGATTCAGAGTGGCACTTGCGTAGGATTTGTTCCTGTTCATGCTCAGGCACACAACATCTAATAATACCATCTACTCCTTCTTTATAAAGGTGTGGATCATCCCAGAAGTAATGTCTTAAATCATAAAAGAACTTTTTCTTTTGCTGGTATGTGAAACTAGGCGGTATATATTTAGCAACAATGTAATTAGCATAATCAGTATACCAAGGAGCAGTAGGAGAAGCATTGACGACCGCTAATTGTTCATCAGGAAAGCTATGATTAATAGGCAGTGGGTCATCAAGAACATTCTCTAACCTAGACAAGTTGTTTGCAACGGGGTTCTCAGCTCCCTTTCTATCAATAATATGCAAGTCAAATTCTTGGAGCAAGAGAACCCATCTAATGAGTCTAGGCTTAGCATCTTTCTTTTCCATAAGATATTTAATAGCAGCATGATCAGTGTGAATAGTAACTTTGGAATCAACAATATAAGGTCTAAACTTATCACATGCAAACACAACTGCTAAGAATTCTTTTTGAGTGGTAGCATAATTTCTCTGGGCAGTATCAAGAGTCTTGCTAGCATAATGGGTAACATTAATTTTCTTATCGACTCTTTGCCCTAAAACAGCACCTACAGCATAATCACTAGCATCACACATAATCTCAAAAGGTAAATTCCAATCAGGTGGCTGAACAATAGGTGAAGTGATCAAAGCTTTCTTGAGTGTTTCAAATGCTTCTACACAATCATCATCAAAGACAAAAGGAATATCTTTTTGCAATAAATTAGTTAGAGGCCTAGAGATTTTAGAAATGTCCTTAATGAACCTCCTATAAAAGCTGGCATGACCAAGGAAACTTCTTATACCTTTTATGTCCTTGGGACATGGCATATTTTCAATAGCATCAACTTTGGCTTTATCAACTTCAATACCTCTCTCGGAGATCTTGTGCCCCAAGACAATGCCTTCATTAACCATAAAGTGACACTTTTCCCAACTCAGGACGAGACTAGTGTCTTCGCATCTCTGCAAAACTCGATCAAGGTTGCTCAAACAATCATCAAAAGAGGATCCATATACGGAGAAGTCATCCATGAATAGCTCACAAATCTTTTCACAAAAATCTAAAAATATAGCCATCATGCATCTTTTAAAGGTAGCAGGTGCATTACATAAACCAAAAGGCATACATCTATAAGCAAAAGTACCAAAAGGGCAAAAGTAGTTTTAGATTGATCCCCCGCTGATACAGGTATCTGAGAGAAGCCAGAATAACCATCTAGAATGCAAAAATGTGTGTGTTTGGATAGCATTTCTAGCATTTGATCAATAAAAGGTAAAGGGTAATGATCTTTCTTAGTAGCTTTATTTAACTTACGGAAATCAATTACCATCCTATAACCTGTAATAATTCTTTGCGGGATCAATTCATCTTTATCATTAGGAACAACGGCAATACTTTCCTTTTTAGGAACACAATGGACAGGGCTTACCCATTCACTGTCAGCAACGGGATAAATAATACCTGCCTCAAGGAGTTTTAGTATCTCCTTTCTTACCATTTCCTTCATTTTGGGATTTAATCATCTTTGAGGATCTCTAACTGGTTTGGCATCTTTATCCACTGAAATTTTGTGTTGGCATAATGTGGGACTAATGCCCTCAAGGTCATCCAGAGTATATCCGATAGCAGCTCGGTGCTTCTTCAGAGTTTTCAATAATCTTTCTTCTTCTTTCTCTGAAAGGTTAGCACTAATAATAACAGGATATATTTCTTTTTCATCAAGATAAGCATACTTAAGATTATCAGGTAATGGTTTGAGTTCAAACATGGGATCACCCTTGGGTGGAGGGGGATCCCCAAGAATTTCAATAGGAAGGTTATGTTTCAGTATAGGTTCTTGTTTAAGGAACACTTCATATATTTCTTCCCTTTCCTTCATAAACATATCGTTTTCATGGTCTAGCAAATATTGTTCTAACGGATCAGTTGGAGGAACAACAAT
Source organism: Triticum aestivum (assembly GCF_018294505.1). Lineage (NCBI taxonomy): Eukaryota > Viridiplantae > Streptophyta > Magnoliopsida > Poales > Poaceae > Triticum > Triticum aestivum. The sequence continues at coordinate 268,315,117 of NC_057804.1, read as the reverse complement.
GGAAGCAATACCAATGATTTCATCCTTACTAGGTGGTTCCATTTCACGAGGTTGTCTACTAAACTTGGCAAAATTAAAATCATGAGACATACCATCTATGCCAACAGTGACAACCTTCCTCTTACAATCAATCTTAGCACTAGCAGTATTCAAGAAGGGTCTACCAAAAATAATGGGACAAAAATCATCTTGTGGGGAACCAAGAACAAGAAAATCAACACGCTTTTGAATCTTCCCACACAAGACTTCAACATCTCTAACAATCCCAATAGGTTTAATGGTGTCCCTATTAGCAAGCTTAATAGTAACATCAATGTCTTCTAATTCAACAGGTGCAATATCGTGCATAATTTCTTTATAAAGATCATAAGGTATCACACTAGCACTAGCACCCATATCACATAAGCCATGATAACAATGATCTCCTATTTTAACAGAAATAACAGGCGTGCCTACCATAGGTCTACGTGTCTTAGTATCGGGTCTACAATATTGGCAGTTTCACCCAAGAAAGAGATAGCATGCCCATCTAAGTCCTCATCCAAGAGATCTTCAATCATAGCAATACCAGGTTCAAAATTAATTTGCTCAGGATATGTATAGGTCCTAATATTACTCTTACAAACAAAGGTCGAAGCTTTAGCATGATCTTTTATCCTAACAGGAAAAGGAGGTTTTTCGAAATAAGCAGTAGGAATAATAGGATCACTATATGTAATAGTCTTTTCTTCGACTGTAATAGGTGCAACTACTTTCACTTCAACAGGAGGATTATATTTAAACCACTTCTCTTTAGGGAGATCAACGTGAGTAGCAAAAGTTTCACAAAAATTAGCTACTATCTCAGAGTCAAGTCCATACTTAGGGCTAAATCCACGGAAAGTATCGGTATCCATAAAAGATTTAACACAATCGAACTTAGGTGTCATACCTGACTCCTTACCATCGTCGGAACCACAATCTTCAGAGTTGCGTTTAATTCTTTCCAATAAGTCCCATTTGAAATCAATAGTCTTCAGCATATAGGAACCAGCACAGGAAGTATCGAGCAAGTTGCGATTATCAAGAGAAAGCTGAGCATAAAAATTCTGAATAATCATTTCCCGAGAGAGCTCATGATTGGGGCATGAATACAACATTGACTTAAGCCTCCCCCAAGCTTGAGAGATGCTTTCTCCTTCGCGAGGCCGGAAATTATATATGTAATTACGATCACGATGAACAAGATGCATAGGATAGAACTTCTGGTGAAATTCCAACTTCAATCGGTTATAATTCCAAAATCTCGTATCATCACATAGCCTATACCATGTCATTGCATATCCCTTCAAAGATAAAGGGAAGACCTTCCTTTTGAAAACATCATCGGGAATACCTGCAAGCTTAAATAATCCACAAACTTCATCTACAAAGATAAGGTGTAAATTGGGATGCAATGTTCCGTCTCCTGCAAAAGGATTAGCTACCAGTTTTTCTATCATACCTGAAGGAATGTCAAAGTGAATATTTTCATAAAGTTCAGTAGGTTGAGGAGCATCCCTTTGCTTTTCTGGTTGGGGTGAAGATACCCCAAATAAGCCCCTCAAAGGATTAGTTTCCATAGTGACAAGTAACAGAAAATTTTAGCACACTATATAAATGTTTCCTTACCAAGTTCCACTCACCAAAAGCGCTATGCTCCCCGGCAACGGCGCCAGAAAAGAGTCTTTGTCACACCCTAGCTAGTCATGCATTAGAGTGTTGCATCATGTTTACTCATTCATCAGAAACTTGAAATGGGGATGACAGAACCCCCAGTCCCCTCTGAAACCAACTAGGGCTACTAAAATAATTTTTCAATGAACCTGAAATGCCCTTCTAAAATGCCCATCATTTTTGTCTTGGTTCAGAACCTCTGCCAAAAATGGTGCACATTTTCCTAGGCCATCCTAGGGTTTTTGAATTAAATCATAAATATTTGAATTTGGGCATTTAAAATAATATAAAATATTTAAATGCTCAAATATCTCCAAACTAAAATGTTTCATGTTGGAAATAATCCAACTATGGGCCAGGAATAGTTTGGTGATTTTTGAAGTTGCCTAGGTATTTTATTTAATTCAACAAAGTTGCAGATATATTAAATAAAAACAGAAACAGAGAGAAAGGGGAAGACTTCCCTGTGCGGCCCAGCCAGCTGGCCGGCCCAGCCAGCAACCGACCCAGCCCAGCACTGTAGCTCCCCGTCGTCTTCCTCCCCTCGCCCCGAAGCTGCTGCGTGCTCGCGCGCGCGCGGCCGCGCGGCCACCTCCTGCTTGCCGACGCCCTCCTGGCCGCGTGGACGACGCCCGCAGCCCGTCCCGATCCCCCCTGCTCTCTCTCACTCTCCCCGGCTCTCTCCTTCCTCTCCCTCGCTCTCTCTCTCACACGGCCGAACACCACCGTCGCCACCGTTCGCCGTAGCAGTCGTCTCCGACCACCCCTCGCTCCCCCGACTAGCTCAGAAGCTCCGCCACAACTCCCTCTTCCTCCCCACCGCTCCACGGGTCTCCGGAAGCCCTGCATCGCCGCCACGTCGCCGTTCCCCTCTTCGGACTCCGACCACCGTCGCCGTCAAATTCGTCGTCTCCGGCGCGTCCCCGAGCCCGCTTCGACGCCCACTGCAACCGCGGTGAGCCCCCGGAGCGTTTCCCCCTTCTTCCCTGGTCTCTCCCGACCTCTAGGCCCTAGCTCCACCTCGACCGAGAGCTCCACGCCGCCGGCGATGTCGCCGTCGTGGCCACGGTCGCCGTAGCGCCCAACCGAGCACACCATCGTGCTCCACACATCACCAGGAGCACGTAGAACGCACCAACGCCTCCCCAAACCCCCTGCAACACTGATCCCGACCGCACCCGAACTCCGGCCGCCGCAGCCGAGCTCGCCGCCGTCAACTCCGGCCACCCCGAGCCCAACCACCACCACCAATAGACGCGGCTCAACCTCAGCAACACGTAGATGCCTTCCGCCGTCCATTTGGTCGCCGGAATGGCAAAAAGCACTCTCGCCGCCGTCTCGGATCTCGCCGGCGTCATGTCGCCGGTGGGGTTTGACTTGTCCGACCTGGGGTTTGACCCCCCAGGGTCACTGACGCGTGGGCCCTGTCGGCCAGATGGTTAGGTTAGCGCTAACTACTGTTAGTCAACCCCCCCTGACACTGACAGTGGGCCCCAGCGCCACTAATTAGTAATTAGAATTAATTTAAATCTGTTTAACCCCCCCTGTCACTGACGTGTGGCCCCCACACGTCAGGTTTGACTTCAGCCAGCCGCAGTTGACCTGCTGACGTCACACTGACGTCAGGCTGACGCAGTAATTGATTTTCTGGATTTAAATTAAATCAGGAAATTCCAGAATATTAATTAAACTTCCAAAATTCATAACTTTTATTCTGTAACTCCAAATTGGACAAATTATATATGAAAAATGATCAGAAAAATCCAATCTATCCATCTGTACTATTTTCATGCATGATCAAACAAGTTAAATTGATGATTCAAGCAGAACAAGGAAAAGCACTTTAAAAGGCCATATTTGAATTTGAAATTTGAATCTTTGATTCAAATTTGTTCAAACCCTTCTGGCTTTAGTTGCATTAGCCCAATACACTCATATTGCCATGTTTCATGCATGCATCATATTGTTGCACATTGTTTGGTGATGCTTGTGTATCGATGCCCTTTGCGACAGGTTCTGTCCCCGAGGAGTACCGTGATTACCCTAACGAAGAACCGTATCCGTGCATCGAACCATCAGGCAAGCAACCAACCATTTGATCATATCGATACAATCCCATGTTCTCGCTCCTGCTCTCTTTTACTGCATTAAGACAACGCGATTCAAACTGCTGTGTGCTACGGTAGTTGAACCCATTTCCTCTGCATGACCTGTCATTGCCACAGTAACTAGATGAAACCCACTAGCATGTGTAGGAGTTGATTGAGCCATATGTATGTGTTGTTCCTACCTTGCTATGCCTGCTATGCTTAGAGTCGTGTCAGGTCTGGTTCATCTGGGTGATGGGCTAGAGTGAAATGATTATGTCGGTAATGAGAGTGGTGTGGTGAACACGATTTGGTAAAGGTATCGATGAGAGGCCATGTAGGAGTACATGGTGGGTTGTTTCATTGAAGCCGACCTTAAGCACTGAGATCTGTATGTGTGATTTAAGAATCAGCTACTACCATGCATTGGGCCCGAAACCAATGGACCCTCTCGACTTCTTATTCACCCTAGTTCTCCGTCCAGGAGTTGCAAGTAGTTTCTGGTGTTTGTAGCCTACTGGAGGCCGTGGACAGCGCTGACCGTAGGGGTGGGCTGTGATGCGGTAGGTACGTGGCCGGGTGTACCGAATACCCGTTAGGTATCTCGGGAACCCTGTTCACATCGTTCGGGGCCGTATGGGAAACCTCGGCCGGACTCCCTGCGGATGGAACCTGAATAGGCGATAAACCTGGACTGGAGGCTTAGGTGATTAGGTAGGTCGTGGCCGACACCCACGTTGGGCTTCCGCTTGAAGGTTGCCGAGTACATGTCGTGTAAACGACGGTAAGTGGTGAGAGCGTGTATGAAGAAGTACCCCCTGCAGGGTTAACATGATCTATTCGAATAGCCGCGTCCGCGGTAAAGGACTACTTGGTTGCCTATACAGTTCATAGACAAGTAAATGGAAACTACTAAAAGCCTCAAGATAAGTGTGAGTGCCGAGGATGGCTCTTCCGTAGGAAGACGGAGGTGGATCCTCGGTAGTGTATTGAAGTGGTGAGTAGTGGACTCGTGTGCGCAAAACATTTCAAGTTGGAGTATCGTAGGATAGTCTAGCCAAGAGTCAAAGCTAGCTTGCTGCAATAACTCCACCAACCCTTCTTGATACTATGCATGTATGTAGGATCTGATGTAAGTCTTGCTGAGTACTTTTGTACTCATGTTGCTATAATCTACATTTTTACAGAAGACGCTGCAACCCCTTCTGATGGGTTCTATGTAGACGTTGACATCAACGAGTAGGCTAAGGACCCAGGTGGTGACCCTGAGCTTGTGATGGACCACGTAGTATAGTTAGGCTTCCAAGCCTCTTTTATTTTACTAGTTGTCTGTACCCAGACAAAGTACTTCCGCTGTTGGTTTGTATGACTGTATGACTTGTATGTTGGGTCGTGAGACCCGTACCTTTGTGTATGATATGTATGGCTCCCTGAGCCTTAAATAAAGTACTTGTGTCATAGAGTCATGTTGTGATGCTTCGTTGTATTTGCACATATCGAGCATATTGTGTGTATGGTTGAAATGCTTGGTATGTGTGGGATCTGACTATCTAGTTGTTTATCTTTAGTAGCCTCTCTTACCGGGAAATGTCTCCTAGTGTTACCGCTGAGCCATGGTAGCTTGCTACTGCTCTGGAACACTTAGGCTGGCCGGCATGTGTCCTTCTTCGTTCCTGTGTCTGTCCCTTCGGGGAAATGTCACGCTTTGAGTACCGGAGTCCTGTTAGCCCGCTACAGCCCGGTTTACCGGAGTCCTGCTAGCCCAGTGCTACAGCCCGGACCCACTTGCTGATGACCGACACGTTCGAAGCTGGGTCATGGATGCCTGTCCCTGTAAGTCTGTGCCACTTTGGGTTTACGACTAGTCATGTCAGCCCGGGCTCTTTATCATATGGATGCTAGCGACACTATCATATACGTGAGCCAAAAGGCGCAAACGGTCCCGGGAAAGGTAAGACGACACCCGTGGGGATACCGTGCGTGAGGCCACAAAGTGATATGAGGTGTTACCAGCTAGATCGATGTGACATCGAGTCGGGGTCCTGACAGCGTTGGCATCAGAGCCGGACTGCCTGTAGGTTCTCCAAACCAAACTGGTCGATGTTGAGTCTAGAAATTCTTTAGTTATATGTAGGGGAATTGTTTGTGGGTTGGAACGTAAGGCTCTTTTACTTCTTATACCTTATGACTTTCTGATCTGAGTCGGTCCATTCTTCCACCGGGGGTTAAGGAATTAGGATCTATTTCTCTATCAGGATCACGTGTTACTAATCAGTAGTACCTTATAAGTTTGATGGATACAAGCCTAGTTCAGTTCTACTACCACATCATGTTGCCAGAATGGTTTCAGAACTTTGATATGATGATGTTGAGTGTGTACGAAATCCTTTGTCAAATGTCTCAAAATCCTTTTTGAGCATTTACAGCTGTTATGCTGCCGAAATTTTGCTAGAAATTCTAATGCCTTTGCATTATGATTATGCTTTCAGATGGCCACTCGCGACCTCAATCAAGTGGTTCGCCTGACTCGATGCCTAGATGTACCCGGCCATACTGCTAAGTTGGTCAGGGTAATGACTGAGGCTGGATATCGTTGGTATCCTGAGTACACGGTCGAAGAGCAATTCCGAGACTTCAATCAAAGCCAGTATCTCTGCACTGTCAGGATATTTCCATCTTATCCTGGATCTACCGAGCCTCTTCACTGCTCCTATGGACTCGGGGTTACTATTGAGATGGCTGTGCAGGACGCCGCCTACTCTATGATGACCATTATGCGAGTCAGATCTGGTCTATTTCGGGACTCTGACTTCCGGTATATGCCAGGATCACTTCCGGGAGCACAAGGATATCTCCAAGCTATTTATGCTGACTCCACTCAGGAGGATTCACGGACTCGCACCACTGCTGAGATGCTCGAGGATAAGGACCGTGAAAATCGGGCCTTAAGGTTAGAGCTCTTCAATACCCGTGCTGACCACTGGGCCACTTTGACTCGGTTCGCACCGGCGGTGCAAGCTGGATATTCGGATATGCGCGATCTCTATCCTGTGAGATCTGCTCTGCCAGACGTGATGGTTTGGCGTGATGTAGGAGGCATCACCCCACCTCGCGGTCCCCGCAGGCCACCGTTTGTTGGTCCAAGGCCTCATCCTAGCCCCTATGGTCCACAAGCTCCGCGAGATCGTCTGTTTCCGGATGAACATGTTGAGCTTCCAGGCTATGGAGGTGACTTTTATGAGGACTACTACGGATCGGTCTGAGTTAGGGGTAGCATCACTAGTTCGCACTAGCTGTGTCATCTATCGTCCCGCGTGACTCGTGGGTTATGACCTAGTTTGTACTCCTTCCGGAGGTGTAGAAAAATAATGTATAGGAGCTTGGAATGCCTCCGATGAGATGTAATCCTTTTCTCACCGTAATAGTACTTTGTTTGGTCTTGTACTAAACCTTGTATGGTGTGTATGACGATGGAATAAAGAAGCAGTTTCTGTATCTACCATGTCATACGGATGATCATCTTGCATTCCGAGTTATTTCTTACATTATGTATCCCATGTCGGAATTTCATCATTCTGACTAAATCATTGTCTTGTTTACCTAGGATGGTCAACACGCGCGCCAACCCTGCTTCCCAAGAGCAGGCCGAAGGCAGTGAAGCCAGGAATGAAAATCTGCCTCATCCTCCTTCACTAGCCGAGGTGATGATGGAAGCTGAGAGAAACAAGCGGGAGACAAACCGTTTGTTGGAGCGTATTGAACAGAATACAGCACACCATCAGAGGGCTAACGTGGTGTCACTCAGTGATTTTATCAAATTGCATCCACCCACGTTCCACCACTCCGTCGAGCCTCTCGACGCTGATGACTGGCTTCGCAGTATCTCTCACAAGCTGCGTTCCGCGCTGGTAGCGGAGGCTGACAAGGTCACCTTTGCCGCATATCATCTTGAAGGCCCCGCCAGTCTATGGTGGGAGAATTATGGAGCCATGCGCCCAGCGGGCCATGTCACTACTTGGGCTGAGTTCAGCGAGGCTTTCCGTGAACATCACATTCCGGAGGGTCTCATGGACCGTAAACGTGAAGAATTTTGCAGTTTCACCCAAGGCCGACTTTCTGTGGACGTCTATAGCAGAGAGTTTGGTAATCTCGCCCGATATGCAACTGAGGAAGTGTCTACTGACGCCAAGAAGCAAGCAAGGTTCCGTAAGGGCCTTAGTCCTGAGCTTCGCCGCGACCTCCGTCTGCATGAGTGCACATCTTTTTCGAAACTTGTCAACAAAGCCATCAGTGCTGAAACTGGTCAGACTGACTATGACGCAACACGCAAGCATGGCCGTGACCTGGGTTCCTCATCCGGTGCTGGTCCTCAGAAGCGCCGCGTGTGGGTGCCCAACACCGCCCTGCCACCCAGGTTCACACCGAGGCCATCCTTCCAGGCGCCTCGCCCTGTTCAACAGTCTGCACCAACCAAGCCCTATGGGGGTCCATCCAATAATGCTCCTCCACGTACCAGTTCCGTGACTTGTTTCAAGTGTGGGGAATCTGGTCACTATATGCGTGAGTGTCCCCAGACCAACCCCAATCAATCTGCTAAAGCTGTTGGCCGTGGCAAGCCGACAGGGAAGGTGTTCCATGCCAAACCGGTCACCGCTTCACGTGGCCATGTCAACTGTATCTCTGCCGAAGAAGCTCAAGAGGACCCCAACGTCGTTCTCGGTACGCTTCTTGTTAATTGCCACCCGGCATCTGTTCTTTTCGATACAGGAGCCTCTCATTCTTTTATATCTGAAAATTATGCTCGTTTGCATAACGTTGCATTCTGTGACTTGCCATCCACTATGGAAATCTCTACCCCTGGGTCTAGATGGCAGACCTCTAGGGTAAGTTATGGAAATGAGATCCAAGTCGACAGACTTGTTTTCCTTGCATCTTTGATAGCCCTTAAATCTTCGGATATTAATATCATTTTGGGTATGGACTGGATGTCAGCTCATCAAGCCAAAATTGATTGCTTCTCTAGGACTGTTCAACTCACCCATCCTTCGGGAAAGATAGTCAATGTCTTGACCCGAATAGCCAAGCGACAATTATATTCTCTTAACGCCAGCCCTTTGCCAGACCTTGAGGACGTTCCGGTAGTCCGTGACTTCCCGGATGTCTTTCCAGAGGAATTGCCAGGTGTTCCACCTGACAGGGATGTTGAGTTCGTAATAGACCTCATTCCAGGAACCGTTCCGATTGCTAGAAGACCCTACAAGATGGCACCCCTAGAACTAGCCGAGCTTAAGAAACAACTCGATGAATCCTTGAAAAAGGGTTTCATCCGACCTAGCTCATCTCCGTGGGCTTGCCCCGTCCTATTCGTCAAGAAGAAAGATGGTACGGACCGGATGGTTGTAGATTACCGACCTGTCAATTTGGTCACAATCAAGAACAAATATCCACTTCCCAGGATCAACGATCTGTATGATCAGCTTGCTGGATCCTCAGTCTTCTCCAAGATGGATTTGAGGTTGGGCTACCATCAAATCAAAATCAGAAACGGGGACATTCCTAAAACGGCCTTTGTTACTCGTTATGGCCAATACGAGTACACCGTCATGTCCTTCGGTTTAACCAACGCTCCAGCCACCTTTTCTCGGTTAATGAACTCAATCTTCATGGAGTATTTGGATAAATTCGTCGTAGTTTATCTCGATGATATACTCATCTACTCCAAGAACAAGGAAGAACATGCCGAACATCTAAGGCTAGTGTTGAAGAAACTTCGAGAGCATCGCCTTTATGCCAAATTTTCAAAATGTGAATTCTGGTTGTCAGAAGTGACCTATCTGGGTCATGTAATATCGGGTAAAGGTATTGCTGTTAACCCTGAGCGAGTTCAAGCCATCCTTGATTGGACTCCACCCGAATCGGTCAAGCAAGTTCGGAGTTTTCTAGGCTTAGCGAGCTATTGTCGTCGCTTTGTCGAGAACTTCTCCAAAGTTGCTAAACCTCTAACCGAACTCCTCAAGAAAGATAAGAAGTTCGAATGGACTCCACAATGTGAGCACAGCTTTCAGGAACTGAAAAGACGCCTGACCTCTGCTCCCGTGCTAGTACCGCCAGACTTCTCCAAGGACTTTGTTATCTACTGCGACGCCTCGCGACAAGGACTAGGTTGCATTCTCATGCAAGATCGACACGTAATTGCTTACGCTTCACGGCAATTGCACCCACATGAGGAGAATTATCCTACTCATGATCTAGAACTTGCAGCCGTAGTCTATGCACTTAAGACCTGGCGACATTACCTCCTCGGTAATCGTTGCGAAATATTCACTGATCACCAAAGTCTGAAGTACATCTTCACCCAACCGGATCTGAATCTCAGGCAAAGACGTTGGGTTGAATTGATCACAGACTTCGACTTAGGAATAACCTACACCCCAGGGAAAGCCAACGTCATGGCTGATGCGCTAAGTCGTAAATCTTATTGTAACAACCTGATGTTACAACAAAGTCAACCGCTTCTCCATGAGGAATTTCGGAAGCTTAACCTTCACATTGTACCTCAAGGTTTTCTCTCCACCTTGGTGGCAAAACCTACCCTTACGGATCAAATTATCAAAGCACAGAAGGTAGATCCGGGAATCTCCCGCATCAAGAGAAACATTCAGAAAGGAATTGCGAATTGTTTCTCCGTTAATGATCAAGGAGTCGTATACTTCGGGGATCGACTAGTGGTTCCCAAGGTGCGCAACCTGAGGCGATTGATCCTTAAGGAAGCTCATGAATCTCCTCTCACCATTCATCCCGGTAGTACTAAGATGTATCAGGACCTACGCCAGAGGTTCTGGTGGACTAGGATGAAGAGAGAAATCGCTCAGTATATTGCTAATTGCGACGTCTGTCGTCGTGTAAAAGCAGAGCATCAACGGCCTGCTGGCACCCTTCAACCCTTAGCTATTCCTGAATGGAAATGGGATAAAATTAGTATGGATTTTATTACCGGTTTTCCCAGGACCAAGAGAGGGAATAATGCTATTTTCGTCGTGGTCGATCGTCTTTCCAAAGTAGCTCATTTCTTACCTGTTCGTGAGAGTATAACCGCTAGTCAGCTGGCAGACTTATACATCTCCCGAATAGTGTCCCTCCATGGTGTTCCTTTGGAAATCAATTCGGATCGAGGAAGTCTCTTCACCTCTCGATTTTGGGAAAGTTTCCAAAATGCTATGGGAACCCGTCTCTCCTTTAGCACCGCTTTCCACCCTCAGTCAAGTGGTCAAGTGGAACGCGTCAACCAAATTCTAGAAGACATGCTTCGAGCCTCTGTTATCTCTTTCGGAATGGACTGGGAGAAGTGCCTTCCATTTGCCGAATTCGCTTACAACAACAGCTATCAATCTAGCTTGGGTAAAGCCCCTTTTGAAGTTCTCTATGGACGACGATGTCGAACACCCCTTAACTGGTCAGAGACCGGGGAAAGACAATTCTTTGGCCCGGATATGATTCAGGAAGCAGAAGATCAAGTTCGTATCGTTCGTGAAAAGTTGAAAACAGCCCAATCTCGTCAAAAGAGTCAATATGACCGAAAACATAAGGCTATGACTTTCGAGGTTGACGAGAAGGCTTATCTTCGGGTCACCCCTCTGAAGGGAACCCATCGTTTCGGTATCAAAGGCAAATTGGCTCCTCGTTACATTGGACCTTTTCGCATTCTTGCCAAACGAGGAGAAGTTGCCTACCAGTTGGAACTACCTCCGCATCTCTCCAGAGTTCACGATGTCTTCCACGTTTCTCAACTCAGGCGTTGCTTCTCGGATCCTATCCGTGAAGTGGACCACGAAACGCTTGATCTCCAAGATGATCTTACATATCGAGAGTACCCCATTCGTATCCTCGATCAGGCCGAGCGTACCACCCGACGTCATAACATCAAGTTTCTCAAAGTTCAATGGTCGCACCATTCTGAAGATGAAGCAACTTGGGAAAGGGAGGATCGTCTTCGACTCGAGTATCCCGCCTTCTTCCCGGAGGAACCCAAATCTCGGGACGAGATTCTTTTGAGTGGGGGTGAGTTGTCACACCCTAGCTAGTCATGCATTAGAGTGTTGCATCATGTTTACTCATTCATCAGAAACTTGAAATGGGGATGACAGAACCCCCAGTCCCCTCTGAAACCAACTAGGGCTACTAAAATAATTTTTCAATGAACCTGAAATGCCCTTCTAAAATGCCCATCATTTTTGTCTTGGTTCAGAACCTCTGCCAAAAATGGTGCACATTTTCCTAGGCCATCCTAGGGTTTTTGAATTAAATCATAAATATTTGAATTTGAGCATTTAAAATAATATAAAATATTTAAATGCTCAAATATCTCCAAACTAAAATGTTTCATGTTGGAAATAATCCAACTATGGGCCAGGAATAGTTTGGTGATTTTTGAAGTTGCCTAGGTATTTTATTTAATTCAACAAAGTTGCAGATATATTAAATAAAAACAGAAAACAGAAAAGAAAGGGGAAGACTTCCCTGTGCGGCCCAGCCAGCTGGCCGGCCCAGCCAGCAACCGACCCAGCCCAGCACTGTAGCTCCCCGTCGTCTTCCTCCCCTCGCCCCGAAGCTGCTGCGTGCTCGCGCGCGCGCGGCCGCGCGGCCACCTCCTGCTTGCCGACGCCCTCCTGGCCGCGTGGACGACGCCCGCAGCCCGTCCCGATCCCCCCTGCTCTCTCTCACTCTCCCCGGCTCTCTCCTTCCTCTCCCTCGCTCTCTCTCTCACACGGCCGAACACCACCGTCGCCACCGTTCGCCGTAGCAGTCGTCTCCGACCACCCCTCGCTCCCCCGACTAGCTCAGAAGCTCCGCCACAACTCCCTCTTCCTCCCCACCGCTCCACGGGTCTCCGGAAGCCCTGCATCGCCGCCACGTCGCCGTTCCCCTCTTCGGACTCCGACCACCGTCGCCGTCAAATTCGTCGTCTCCGGCGCGTCCCCGAGCCCGCTTCGACGCCCACTGCAACCGCGGTGAGCCCCCGGAGCGTTTCCCCCTTCTTCCCTGGTCTCTCCCGACCTCTAGGCCCTAGCTCCACCTCGACCGAGAGCTCCACGCCGCCGGCGATGTCGCCGTCGTGGCCACGGTCGCCGTAGCGCCCAACCGAGCACACCATCGTGCTCCACACATCACCAGGAGCACGTAGAACGCACCAACGCCTCCCCAAACCCCCTGCAACACTGATCCCGACCGCACCCGAACTCCGGCCGCCGCAGCCGAGCTCGCCGCCGTCAACTCCGGCCACCCCGAGCCCAACCACCACCACCAATAGACGCGGCTCAACCTCAGCAACACGTAGATGCCTTCCGCCGTCCATTTGGTCGCCGGAATGGCAAAAAGCACTCTCGCCGCCGTCTCGGATCTCGCCGGCGTCATGTCGCCGGTGGGGTTTGACTTGACCGACCTGGGGTTTGACCCCCCAGGGTCACTGACGCGTGGGCCCTGTCGGCCAGATGGTTAGGTTAGCGCTAACTACTGTTAGTCAACCCCCCCTGACACTGACAGTGGGCCCCAGCGCCACTAATTAGTAATTAGAATTAATTTAAATCTGTTTAACCCCCCCTGTCACTGACGTGTGGCCCCCACACGTCAGGTTTGACTTCAGCCAGCCGCAGTTGACCTGCTGACGTCACACTGACGTCAGGCTGACGCAGTAATTGATTTTCTGGATTTAAATTAAATCAGGAAATTCCAGAATATTAATTAAACTTCCAAAATTCATAACTTTTATTCTGTAACTCCAAATTGGACAAATTATATATGAAAAATGATCAGAAAAATCCAATCTATCCATCTGTACTATTTTCATGCATGATCAAACAAGTTAAATTGATGATTCAAGCAGAACAAGGAAAAGCACTTTAAAAGGCCATATTTGAATTTGAAATTTGAATCTTTGATTCAAATTTGTTCAAACCCTTCTGGCTTTAGTTGCATTAGCCCAATACACTCATATTGCCATGTTTCATGCATGCATCATATTGTTGCACATTGTTTGGTGATGCTTGTGTATCGATGCCCTTTGCGACAGGTTCTGTCCCCGAGGAGTACCGTGATTACCCTAACGAAGAACCGTATCCGTGCATCGAACCATCAGGCAAGCAACCAACCATTTGATCATATCGATACAATCCCATGTTCTCGCTCCTGCTCTCTTTTACTGCATTAAGACAACGCGATTCAAACTGCTGTGTGCTACGGTAGTTGAACCCATTTCCTCTGCATGACCTGTCATTGCCACAGTAACTAGATGAAACCCACTAGCATGTGTAGGAGTTGATTGAGCCATATGTATGTGTTGTTCCTACCTTGCTATGCCTGCTATGCTTAGAGTCGTGTCAGGTCTGGTTCATCTGGGTGATGGGCTAGAGTGAAATGATTATGTCGGTAATGAGAGTGGTGTGGTGAACACGATTTGGTAAAGGTATCGATGAGAGGCCATGTAGGAGTACATGGTGGGTTGTTTCATTGAAGCCGACCTTAAGCACTGAGATCTGTATGTGTGATTTAAGAATCAGCTACTACCATGCATTGGGCCCGAAACCAATGGACCCTCTCGGCTTCTTATTCACCCTAGTTCTCCGTCCAGGAGTTGCAAGTAGTTTCTGGTGTTTGTAGCCTACTGGAGGCCGTGGACAGCGCTGACCGTAGGGGTGGGCTGTGATGCGGTAGGTACGTGGCACGGTGTACCGAATACCCGTTAGGTATCTCGGGAACCCTGTTCACATCGTTCGGGGCCGTATGGGAAACCTCGGCCGGACTCCCTGCGGATGGAACCTGAATAGGCGATAAACCTGGACTGGAGGCTTAGGTGATTAGGTAGGTCGTGGCCGACACCCACGTTGGGCTTCCGCTTGAAGGTTGCCGAGTACATGTCGTGTAAGCGACGGTAAGTGGTGAGAGCGTGTAAGCGATGGTGTGCTCGGTTGGGCGCTACGGCGACCGTGGCCACGACGGCGACATCGCCGGCGGCGTGGAGCTCTCGGTCGAGGTGGAGCTAGGGCCTAGAGGTCGGGAGAGACCAGGGAAGAAGGGGGAAACGCTCCGGGGGCTCACCGCGGTTGCAGTGGGCGTCGAAGCGGGCTCGGGGACGCGCCGGAGACGACGAATTTGACGGCGACGGTGGTCGGAGTCCGAAGAGGGGAACGGCGACGTGGCGGCGATGCAGGGCTTCCGGAGACCCGTGGAGCGGTGGGGAGGAAGAGGGAGTTGTGGCGGAGCTTCTGAGCTAGTCGGGGGAGCGAGGGGTGGTCGGAGACGACCGCTACGGCGAACGGTGGCGACGGTGGTGTTCGGCCGTGTGAGAGAGAGAGCGAGGGAGAGGAAGGAGAGCTCCACGCCGCCGGCGATGTCGCCGTCGTGGCCACGGTCGCCGTAGCGCCCAACCGAGCACACCATCGTGCTCCACACATCACCAGGAGCACGTAGAACGCACCAACACCTCCCCAAACCCCCTGCAACACTGATCCCGACCGCACCCGAACTCCGGCCGCCGCAGCCGAGCTCGCCGCCGTCAACTCCGGCCACCCCGAGCCCAACCACCACCACCAATAGACGCGGCTCAACCTCAGCAACACGTAGATGCCTTCCGCCGTCCATTTGGTCGCCGGAATGGCAAAAAGCACTCTCGCCGCCGTCTCGGATCTCGCCGGCGTCATGTCGCCGGTGGGGTTTGACTTGACCGACCTGGGGTTTGACCCCCCAGGGTCACTGACGCGTGGGCCCTGTCGGCCAGATGGTTAGGTTAGCGCTAACTACTGTTAGTCAACCCCCCTGACACTGACAGTGGGCCCCAGCGCCACTAATTAGTAATTAGAATTAATTTAAATCTGTTTAACCCCCCCTGTCACTGACGTGTGGCCCCCACACGTCAGGTTTGACTTCAGCCAGCCGCAGTTGACCTACTGACGTCACACTGACGTCAGGCTGACGCAGTAATTGAATTTCTGGATTTAAATTAAATCAGGAAATTCCAGAATATTAATTAAACTTCAAAAATTCATAACTTTTATTCTGTAACTCCAAATTGGACAAATTATATATGAAAAATGATCAGAAAAATCCAATCTATCCATCTGTACCATTTCCATGCATGATCAAACAAGTTAAGTTGATGTTTTAATCAGAACAAGAAAAGGCACTTTAAAAGGCCATATTTGAATTTGAAATTTGAATCCTTGATTCAAATTTGTTCAAACCCTTCTGGTTTTAGTTGCATTAGCCCAACACACTCATATTGCCATGTTTCATGCATGCATCATATTGTTGCATATTGTTTGGTGATGTTTGTGTATCGATGTCCTTTGCGACAGGATCTGTCCCCGAGGAGTACCGTGATTACCCTAACGAAGAACTGTATCCGTGCAACGAACCATCAGGCAAGCAACCAACCATCTGATCATATCGATACAATCCCATGTTCTCGCTCCTGCTCTCTTTTACTGCATTAAGACAACGCGATTCAAACTGCTGTGTGTTACGGTAGTTGAACCCATTTCCTCTGCATGACCTGTCATTGCCACAGTAACTAGATGAAACCCACTAGCATGTGTAGGAGTTGATTGAGCCATATGTATGTGTTGTTCCTACCTTGCTATGCCTGCTATGCTTAGAGTCGTGTCAGGTCTGGTTCATCTGGGTGATGGGCTAGAGTGAAATGATTATGTCGGTAATGAGAGTGGTGTGGTGAACACGATTTGGTAAAGGTATCGATGAGAGGCCATGTAGGAGTACATGGTGGGTTGTTTCATTGAAGCCGACCTTAAGCACTGAGATCTGTATGTGTGATTTAAGAATCAGCTACTACCATGCATTGGGCCCGAAACCAATGGACCCTCTCGACTTCTTATTCACCCTAGTTCTCCGTCCAGGAGTTGCAAGTAGTTTCTGGTGTTTGTAGCCTACTGGAGGCCATGGACAGCGCTGACCGTAGGGGTGGGCTGTGATGCAGTAGGTACGTGGCCGGGTGTACCGAATACCCGTTAGGTATCTCGGGAACCCTGTTCACATCGTTCGGGGCCGTATGGGAAACCTCGGCCGGACTCCCTGCGGATGGAACCTGAATAGGCGATAAACCTGGACTGGAGGCTTAGGTGATTAGGTAGGTCGTGGCCGACACCCACGTTGGGCTTCCGCTTGAAGGTTGCCGAGTACATGTCGTGTAAATGACGGTAAGTGGTGAGAGCGTGTATGAAGAAGTACCCCCTGCAGGGTTAACATGATCTATTCGAATAGCCGCGTCCGCGGTAAAGGACTACTTGGTTGCCTATACAGTTCATAGACAAGTAAATGGAAACTACTAAAAGCCTCAAGATAAGTGTGAGTGCCGAGGATGGCTCTTCCATAGGAAGACGGAGGTGGATCCCCGGTAGTGTATTGAAGTGGTGAGTAGTGGACTCGTGTGCGCAAAACATTTCAAGTTGGAGTATCGTAGGATAGTCTAGCCAAGAGTCAAAGCTAGCTTGCTGCAATAACTCCACCAACCCTTCTTGATACTATGCATGTATGTAGGATCTGATGTAAGTCTTGCTGAGTACTTTTTGTACTCATGTTGCTATAATCTACATTTTTACAGAAGACGCTGCAACCCCTTCTGATGGGTTCTATGTAGACGTTGACATCAACGAGTAGGCTAAGGACCCAGGTGGTGACCCTGAGCTTGTGATGGACCACGTAGTATAGTTAGGCTTCCAAGCCTCTTTTATTTTACTAGTTGTCTGTACCCAGACAAAGTACTTCCGTTGTTGGTTTGTATGACTGTATGACTTGTATGTTGGGTCGTGAGACCCGTACCTTTGTGTATGATATGTATGGCTCCCTGAGCCTTAAATAAAGTACTTGTTTCATAGAGTCATGTTGTGATGCTTCGTTGTATTTGCACATATCGAGCATATTGTGTGTATGGTTGAAATGCTTGGTATGTGTGGGATCTGACTATCTAGTTGTTTATCTTTAGTAGCCTCTCTTACCGGGAAATGTCTCCTAGTGTTACCGCTGAGCCATGGTAGCTTGCTACTGCTCTGGAACACTTAGGCTGGCCGGCATGTGTCCTTCTTCGTTCCTGTGTCTGTCCCTTCGGGGAAATGTCACGCTTTGAGTACCGGAGTCCTGTTAGCCCGCTACAGCCCGGTTTACCGGAGTCCTGCTAGCCCAGTGCTACAGCCCGGACCCACTTGCTGATGACCGACACGTTCGAAGCTGGGTCATGGATGCCTGTCCCTGTAAGTCTGTGCCACTTTGGGTTTACGACTAGTCATGTCAGCCCGGGCTCTTTATCATATGGATGCTAGCGACACTATCATATACGTGAGCCAAAAGGCGCAAACGGTCCCGGGAAATGGTAAGACGACACCCGTGGGGATACCGTGCGTGAGGCCACAAAGTGATATGAGGTGTTACAAGCTAGATCGATGTGACATCGAGTCGGGGTCCTGACAGTCTTGATGACCCACAAGTATAGGGGATCTATCGTAGTCCTTTCTATAAGTAAGAGTGTCGAACCGAACGAGGAGCAGAAGGAAATGATAAGCGGTTTTCAGTAAGGTTTTCTCTACAAGCACTGAAATAGTAGGTGATAGATAGTTATGTGATAAGATAAATAGTAATGAGCAAAAAGTAAATAAAGTAAATAAAGTGCAGCAAGGTGGCCCAATCCTTTATGTAGCAAAGGATAAGCCTGGACAAATTATAATAATAAAGAAGGAGCTCCCAAGGACACATTGCGAATTATCGTCAAACTAGTTTTCATCACATTCGTAAGATTCGCGTTCGGTACTTTGATATGTGGGTGGACCGGCACTTGGGTACTGCCCTAACTTGGACAAGCATCCCACTTATGATTAACCCCTATTGCAAGCATCCGCAAGTACAAAAAGGAGTATTAAGGTAAACCTAACCACAACATTAAACATATGGGTCCATATCAACCCCTAACGAAGCAACGCATAAACTAGGGTTTAAGCTTTTGTCACTCTAGAAACCCATCATCTACTTATTACTTCCCTATGCCGTCCACTAGGCCCAAATAATGGTGAAGTGTCATGTAGCCGACGTTCACATAACACCACTGGAGGAAAGACAACATACATCTCATCAAAATATCGAACGAATACCAAATTCACATGACTACTAATAGCAAGACTTCACCCATGTCCTCAGGAACAAACGTAACTACTCACAAAGCATATTCATGTTCGTAATCAGAGGAGTAATAATATGCATAAAGGATCTGAACAAATAATCTTCCACCAAGTAAACCAATTAGCATCAACTACAAGGTGTAATCAACACTACTAGCAACCCACAGGTACCAATTTGTGGTTTTGATACAAGATTGGATACAAGAGATGATCTAGGGTTTTGAGAGGAGATGGTGCTGGTGAAGATGTTGATGGAGATTGACCCACTCCCGATGAGAGGATCGTTGGTGATGACGTTGGTGATGATTTCCCCCTCTCGGAGGGAAGTGTCCCCGGCCGAACAGCTCCGCTAGAGCCCTAGATTGATTCCGCCAAGGTTCCGCCTCGTGGCGGCGGAGTTTCGTCCCGTAAGCTTCCCTACGATTTTTTCCAGGGTAAAAGTGATGATATTGCAAAATATGGACGCTAGAGGCCCACCAGGGGGCCCAGGAGATAGGGGGCCGTGCCCTATAGGGGGGGGGGGCGCCCCCTTGTCTCCTGGACAGGGTGTGGGCCCCCTAGCCTATTTCTTTTGCTCATAAATTCTCATTAAATCCAAAAAGTTGTTTCGTGGAGTTTCAGGACTTTTGGAGTTGTGCAGAATAGGTTTCCAATGTTTGCTCCTTTTCCAGCGAGAATTCCAGCTGCCGGCATTCCCCCTCTTCATGGTAAACCTTGTAAAATAAGAGAGAATAGCCATAAGTATTGAGATATAATGTGTAATAACGGCGCATAATGCAATAAATATTGATATAAAAGCATGATGCAAAATGGGCGTATTAGTGTATGCGGATCATCTTGCAGATCTGGACACGGTTTAAGTGTTCGATAATTAGTTTGGAGTATTCGGAGATGGAACCCGCCTTGCAATGCCGAAGACAAAACTGCTCGCTAGACTCATCGTCATTGAAGCCTGGTTCAGGGGCTACTGAGGGAGTCCTGGATTAGGGGGTATCCGGACAGCCGGACTATACACTTTGTCCGGACTATTGGAGCGTGAAGATACAAGACTCAAGACTTCATCTCGTGTCCGGATGGGACTCTCCTTTGCGTGGAAGACAAGCTTGGCGATCCGGATATTATATTTCCTTCTTTGTAACCGACTCCATGAAAAGCCTAGCCCTCTCCGGTGTCTATATAAACCGGAGAGTTCGGTCCTTAGAGGGACGATCACAATCATAATCATCATAGGCTAGGTTCTAGGGTTTAGCCTCATATCATCAATATCAATCAAGGAGGAAGTAGGGTTTTACCTCCATCGAGAGGGCCCGAACCTGGGTAAACATTGTGTCCCTTGCCTCCTGTTACCATCAGCCTAAGACGCACAGATCGGGACCCCCTACCCGAGATCGGCCAGTTTTGACACCGATAGTTGCGCTGATAGTTTCTTCAGAGGCAGGAATTTCTTCAGTAGCCCTGGTGCTTGCAGATTCATCAGCAGCCTGATATTCTTTAGCGGTGCTGGCAGTTCCTTCAGTGGCTTGGGCAGATGCTTCAGCCAGAGTGACTTCAATGCACACAGGAGTAGCAGCACTTGAAGTGAATGTCTTTGTCAGCATGACGAATCTGACCTTGGCGCCCTGCCAGTCAGCCTTGGAGGCGTCAAAATCTTCGCTGGGCTTCTTGATGTCAGCTTGCAATGCAATGAGCTGCTCAGGAGAAAGACTGAGGACATTGTCCTTTAAGTAGCACTACTTCTTGTACTGCGCTTTCTTAATTGACATGGCTTGGTCAAACTTCCATTTTTCGTCAGTGATGAACATGGTCACAACATGACTTTGTCTAGGAGTGAGGCCCAAATCTGGCATTGGAGCTTTTGGATCCTTGTGCCATAGGTCGATGATATCTAGCATTTTCTTCGGATTGATAAAAGGGGCACAACACTCCCTTTGGCTCTAGTGGCCCGCTGCTGTCTGTCCATAATGATATCGCTAATTCATCATCATCAGCTTCATCATCAAAGGGTTTTGAAGCTCGAGGAATTGGTGCAGCTTGAGGAACTGGGGCAGCTTGAGGAATTTGCCTCGGTGGCACTGAGGAAATTGGCCGTGAGGGCATTACAGAAGAACTTGGCCGTGAGGGCATTGCAGAAGAACTAGGTGGTTTCTTTGCTGGCTTCTTAGGCATGGCCTTCTTACTTGAAGAAGCTTCAGTAGTGGCAGCGGCAGCGGCAGAATCTTCATTGAATTTCTTCACTGCTTCTTTAACCTTCTTGGCCAACTTTGCTTGCCGCCTGGCCAATTCATCAGCATAAATCCTCACCATATTTAAGGCTTGTTGGATCAGCTAGCTGGCCAGGTGCCACAGGAGGTCTTCAGCACAGAGGATTGAGAGCGAATTTATTCATGTATTTGGGAGTAACATAGCTTTACCCCCTCCACTCTCTTGCCCATCTCCTTTCAATCCTCTGAATGCGCACTTTGCACTCATTCTTTGTTTCCTTGCCATATTTTGCCTCATCAGGCGTGCAGTACCCTACATAGACGTCCGCAAGGATCTCAAAGGCGGTATTTACTTCAAGTCTCTTTCCTCCTTTCTGAGGATGTTTACCGTCAGCCATTTTCCTCAGCTGAGGAATTTGCACAATTGAGTTCTCGGAAGAAGTATGCAGCTTTTCTTCGAGGAATGCTGCAAATGAGTTAAGTTGATGAGAACCTAGTGATTCAGCAGCTAACATGAGTACCTGTGAACAGAGTATAGGTGCGAAGAATTTGGACAGGTCATATGCATTCTCAGAAGGGGTAAAATTTGATGAAGTTTGAGAATTTGACCCGATGTGTCTTGAAGAATTTCACTAAGCGTTCTTTGTCTTAGGTTCCAGAGTTGTGCGGATCGTGAGATTCACACAATTGAGGAATCATGAAGAAAAACGTCACTTAGAGAAACAGATCAAGAACTAAAGATTTGTGCTAGGTGTTTAGAATGTAGAGATCGAAGAATAAACACCTTTTGCGTATTTGATGAAAATCATCAGTAGAATAAACGCGGTAAAAGAACTTTTAATTACACTTGACGAAGAACACGACGAACTAGAAGTGTATATTTGGAAGTTCGTCGGCTCGGATCTTCCACGCCCTAACTTGGCGGAGGAAGACGTCGACGGCGGCAGCGGAGGAAAGATTTCCGCGGCCGGCGTTAGTACGACGGCGACGAGGTCGAGGCAATGAAGCTCTTCCTCACTGACGATGATGGAGTTAGCAGCAGCGCTAGGGTTTTGAGAAGTTCGAGCAAGGGAGTGAGTTCGAGCGGAGTAAAAGTGAAATGAGCAAGGGGTGGGGTATTTATAGAGGAGATGAATAACTGTTTGCCCGAAGAATTTGGACGAACGTGCCCCTGACCCTTCTCATTCGCCCGACATGTGTCACCCACGTACTGAGAAGTGGAGATCATGTGATATTGTGGGTGAATAGATAAGTATACCGTGGAATGTGTAATGGTTTGAGCGGCAAAAGCCAAAAATTTCAGATAAGACTATTTTAAAGTGTTATTCGCAATTTCTTCAGCTGACAAGAACTCAGTGAAGAGTTTGAACGAGTTTCAAATAGAACGCACACGAAGAATTTGTGAATGGACTGGGTTCAGCTTATCATAGAGGGGGAAGGGTCCGATCACATTCACTTCACAAAAAATCAACTTGAAGAATTAGCAATAAGTGAATGCTATAGAGGACATAAACTCAAATGAAGAAGAATGACAGAAAGAGTGAAGACAATGCAAAGATGAAGAATTTGAACAACTGAGGAATTTCAAAAATAAAAAAAAACTCAAATTGAGGATTTTCAACTTTGGTTGGTGGCTTAACCCACCGTATAAGAAAGCTGATTTTTGACACCGCGTCCAATTCTCGTAGGGTTCTGAGAAGCAATTTCTTCATTAATTTCTTCACACTTAGAGGGTTAGTGTCGGTGTCAAAACCGGCGGATCTCGGGTAGGGGGTCCCGAACTGTGCGTCTAGGCGGATGGTAACAGGAGACAAGGGACACGATGTTTTTACCCAGGTTCGGGCCCTCTCGATGGAGGTAAAACTCTACTCCTGCTTGATTAATATTGATGATATGGGTAGTACAAGAGTAGATCTACCACGAGATCGGAGTAGCTAAACCCTAGAATCTAGCCTATGGTATGATTGTTTTTCGTCCTACGGACTAAAACTCTCCAGTTTATATAGACACCGGAGAGGGCTAGAGTTACACAGAGTCGGTTACAATGGGAGGAGATATTCATATCATATCGCCAAGCTTGCCTTCCACGCCAAGGAAAGTCCCATCCGGACACGGGACGAAGTCTTCAATCTTGTATCTTCATAATCCGGGAGTCCGACCAAACGTCTTAGTCCGGCCATCCGGACACCCCCTAATCCAGGACTCCCTCAGTAGCCCCTGAACCAGGCTTCAATGACGACGAGTCCGGCGCGCAAGTTGTCTTCGACATTGCAAGGCGGGTTCCTCCTCCGAATTTTTCATAAAAGATGTTGAACACCAGGGTAGTGTCCGGCTCTGCAAAAATAAGTTCCACATTCCTTCATAGAGAGAATAATATTTGTATCAATCGGATCTGCTGACATATTCCGTGGCATGACATCATGCCACAGCCAGGCTCTTTATTCATTTTATTGTTCCACCTCAGCGCGTTTAGCGAGGCGGTTTCCTTGGCACGTCTTGTCAATGCAGAGATCGTGTCCCCTTATTCCGGGATTCTCATCAATACGGGTGTGGGTAACCCAACCGTGTCTCAGGTATGACTCCCTAATTGAAAGCGAGTCTCAAACGGTTACGGGGAGGGCTCTTGGTATTCACCTCCTTTATAAAGGAACCAAGGCCCGGCCACCTTGTTCTTTAGACCAATCAAATCCGCCCCTCGCTTCGAGTTCCAACACCGAAAGCTCTAGTTTTAGGCACTTCAGACCTTCGAAGATGTCCGGCTCCGAGCCTCAAGGCCGGTGGATGCCTTCCTCCATCACGGAAGAAGATGTGCGAAAGTTAAGAGATGCCATGTATCTAACCGGCGAAATCTCGCATAGACTGCCTACTCAAGGGCAAGCTATTCCCGCCCCCCAACCTGGTGAAAGCGTGGTGTTCGCATCGCATTTCCTTCGGGGACTAGGCTTCCCGATCGATCCCTTTGTGAGGGGGATTATGTTTTACTACGGGCTGGAGTTCCATGACCTAGCTCCGGAGTCCATCCTCTAGATCTCATCATTCATTGTCATGTATGAGGCTTTCCTCCATATCACCCCTCACTTCGGATCATGGCTAAAAACCTTCAAAGTGGAACCGAAAGTGATCGAGGGGCAGCACGCTGAGTGCGGAGGGGCTATAATAAGCAAGATGGACGACGCTCCATGGCCCGGAGGCTCTTTTCGAGAGGAGCTCGGCTTATGGCAACAGGACTGGTTTTACATCACAGCCCCTAGGGGCACCGCCTACTTTTTGCTCGGGACCCCCACCACGGCTGGCATCATGGGTTAATGAAGGACTTATCTGGGGGCCGCCAAAAGACGTACCCTTGCTGCAGGGCCGTATTCGAGATCTCCTAGAAAAAGATATCAATCTGACCATGGTGGCGCAAGTCATGGTGATTCGCCGCACACTGCCCTGCAAACGTCGACCTCTCCGCCTGTGGGAGTTCAATCCTGAGGGACCACGGGTCCTACAACACTTCATGGGAGTGACACCCACGAAGATGTACAAATTGTTCTTTGGATCACAAGCAAGGTGTCCGGATTTGTCCGAGGACGCTGGTCTGAGCTGCAACCGCCCAGATGCTAAAGTAAGTAGCCCCGTATTTGCACATACCATCCATATTTTTATCAAATCTACCCTTTAGCAGAGTTGCCCTTTGAACAGGAGTGGATAGCGAAGGCTAAGCTTATCAGGTGTCCAGCCCCCCTGCCCGAGACAATGCCGAATCCCATGCTGACCAGGATGCTGGAGGCCGCGCCGTTGGCGAAAGCCGAAGGGGGGAACCAAGGAGCTACCGCCTCCACGAAGGAGGCCGTTAGGAAGGGAAGAATCGAAAATTCCCCCGACCAGGGAAAGAAAAGGACTGCCTCTGAAGACCCGGAGGTGATAACCTCAAAACGGGGAAAGAAATTTTCGTCAGAGGGATCGGCACCGGAGAACGCTTCAGCCGAACTGCCCCCTAAAGGGGACCCGCTCTCCCCTAAGGCGTATGTGAAGGGAGGGGTTCCATAATGAATCACATTCATGTTTTACTCCTAAGGAAAATAACCGAAACATTATCTTGCAGTTCGGATCTCAACCCTTCTTAGTAGAGCTCATCTTCAGGGGATCTTTGTCCAGAGATGATAGAGAGCGAAACACCTCCCCTTGTTCCACTGTCTTACGAGGCTGGCGACCCCGAGGTATCATCCCAGAGGACTTTTTCGAGTCCGAACCCTGAGAAAGGTCATCAGACTAGTCCGGCACCCTCTTCTGCGCCGGCGGAGGGGCTGAAGGATCTGCTTAGTGGGGCGTCCATCTCAGAAGAACATCGTATATTGATGGATAAAGTGATTGGAAGGATTTCGTCCGTGGAAAGCAGATTGTACGAGGCTGCCAGGAGTTTACTAGCAGGCTTCGAGGTATGTAAAAAGGTGTATCTTTTGGCAGAGCCGCATATTAAATGTTCCCTGTATGAGTAGTAGCCCCTGAGACTCTGTGTGTTGTCACGAGTGACGGCGCACAGAGGATCATAACCCCAGGTATAATGTGCCGCCTATTCCATGAAGGTGGCGAGGCGTTCGGTGGCTAGCCGGACTGATGAATCTGCCGAAGTGAAGTGGCAACTTGACGTAGCAGATGCCGACATCGCGCTTGTACATAAGCGGCTAGACGAGGCTCAAGGTATGTTCAAAAGACACCCAGCAATAGGGGCTTGATGCTCGGGCCTTATATATGTTTTATGTAGATGGGGCTGCTGCCGTGGAGAACCTTCGGGCGGAACTTGCCCGAGCAAAGGAGAAAACAAGGAAGAGTGATGCGGCTACCATTAAAGCGGCTGAAGAGCTAAAAGCCGAACAGGCTGCTCAGTGCCAGAGCAAGAAGGAAATGGCTGAGATGGCCATAAAATTGAGGGATGCTACCGACCGCTGTAGATTGCTTGACCAAGAAGATAGGGCGGCTCAGAAGGATCTTGAAAAGATCACTACCGAAGCCAAGGATACTCGCTCTGCCATGAGAGCGATGAAGGAGGAGCTGCGCCAGGCTGGAGATATCACGGATGGAAAGCCTTATATGCTGCAGATGAAGTTTGGAGACCCCAAGTATGCTCCATTAGACCGGCAGTGGAGTTCGGACAACTCTTATCTAGATTTGGCCGCAAGTGCGGCGGACGCGACCGAACACTTCCACAGCCGAGGTGACCATGAATTGGAAGAGCTTTTTTGGTCGTAGTACCACAATCTAGAACGCCAACTATCAGTCTCCGATCGTTTAGCCGCCTGGGCGGAGCTGAACAGATTATCCGGACTCGCCATGAAGTATGCTGCGAGTCGCCTGTGGCCGGAGAAGCCGGAGCCGAAGAGTTATTTTGGCTTGGTGCCACAATTTCTTGGTTCGGTGCCACATGCTGATGCAATGAAGAGGTTGGCGTGCATAGAGGGCGCGCAGATGTCTCTTGCCCGTGTCAAGACATACTGGGCAGATATGAAGGCCAGTATTGTTTCGTCCCAAGATTCAGACGAAAGCCGAGTACCTGCCAAGCACTATTTTGAGGAAGTTCTTCCTGGCGCTCGTATAATAGAGTCGTAGTGCTCGAAGGATGTTGTGTTCGAATAGCTTATACTATTTGTAAGACGAATTGTGTTTTTATGAAAAAAGCTTTTTTATACTTGTGCTTGCAAGAATCATGATGCCTCCTGTGCGGCCGTTTAATGTATATATTTGTATATAACCTGAAAGATGGCAGTCGTTGGCTTCAGCCCCCACGCATAGAATGCGGGGGTGTTCGCAAAAAGGCGTCTGTTCACACTTAATCCAACGTCTTGGTCCTATAAAGGACGTGGTGGCACGGCGAACTAGGCAACCGGACTATAATGCTTTATCACTTTCACTTAGCCATAGGAGTTTGACAGTGGGACTACTGAATAGCCCCTAGGGGCACCGCGCTCGCCTGAATTTGGGGCGCGAGTGTGCCTGACCGGGAAGCGGCCCTTCGTTAATGCGGGGGAATCCGAAAGATTCTGAAAGTCATCGAGTGGTTGACCAGTCTCTTGCTATATCATGACTGCCAGTTTTCGGCTTTCTCTACTAAGGTGCTCACCCGGCCGAACCGGGGCACAATCGCAGTAGTTCTCCTGGTGCCGAGTTAGCCGATATAACGGAATGTAAGGCAGCAAAACACAGGAGCCGGGCAAACCCAACATCTTACCAAAGACATGATTTGGAGCTGATGCATATAGGGCCAAACTCGCAACGCCGAACACTCCCTAAGGTGTTCGGTCTTTATGAAGACGGGCCAAAATAGAGCCCTTGGTAAAAAAGCCCCTAGTGTCCAGGTATGTGCAAAAAATTCTAGCGTGGCCACATGCCAAGACGCCAGCCTCCTCCTCGGCTATAGAGAAAACCGGGGGATGTTATCAACAAGAGACAGTAAAAAATGTTTACGCAGGGTCTTAATCTGAAAAGAATCCTTGGAACGGGTCCCTGCTGCACGTCTGCGCCTGTGTCTCCATTGTGCCGTATCCTGGACGGGCGTAGCACGATGCTCGTCTGTGAAAGAGAGGAACTTAGTAAAAAATAAGCGTGCGAGAAATCTATATTGAAATAAACAAAATATAGGTGGAGCAAGAGTTGGGCCGTATTGTCTCCGGGCGTGAGCACACGGAGCCCCTTGCATGAGGGTATGCGGTAATTTAAGCATATTGACGCCGGACTCGTCGAGGCGTGTCCGGGATATTAGGGCTGGATTTGTGGGCGGCTGTCTAGGCAACCGCACCCCTGCCCGTACTTTCGGGGTCAATTTATGTTCCCTTGTAATGAGATGATGCCCTTTGGACCGGGCATTTTAAGTGTAAGGGATGCGTAGTGCGGTATTGCGCTAAAGCGGGCGAAAGCTTCACGTCCCAGTAGCACTTGATAGAGACTTATGAATGGGGTGATGTGGAATGTTAGCTTTTCGCTTCGGAAGTTGCCGGGTGATCCGAACGTGACTTCTAACGTAAAGGAACCCATACTTGGGGTATCCAAACCTGGCGTTACTCCTTGAAAGGAAGTGTTGCCGAGGTGGATTGCGACTGGGTTTACCCCGAGTTTGCGAACTGTGTCCTGATATAACAGGTTCAAGTCGCTGCCGCCGTCCATAAGGGCATTTGTAAATTGGAGTCCGTTAATGATTGGATTTAAGACCAAGGCAGTCCAGCCTGTGTTCTGGTCTCCTCTAGAGTAATCCAGATGATCAAAGGTGATTGGTTGTAACAACCAGTGGGGTTGCTCCTCCGGGGCTGGCTATACGGCGCGTGTCGTTGTAGGTGTCGTTCTATTCTTCCCCTTCGTCACATGAAGTAGATTTACTGTCTTGACTTATTGTGGGAACTTCTTTTGTTCTCCGGTGATCTGCTCGTGGGGTGCATCATCATCTTTGCTTGGTGTGTTGAGCCCCTTGTGTTCGGCGTTGAGCTTGCCGGACTGCTTAAAGACCCAACAATCTCTTTGGGTATGGTTTGCAGGTCTCCCCGGAGTGCTGTGGATTTGACATATTTTGTCCAAAATTTTGTTGAGGTTGGATAGCTCGTCCCTATCGTCTTTGGGGGGCATATTTGTCTGATTTTGCCGAGAGCTTTTGAATCCGGCGTTTACTGCCGTGCTCATCGGGCTTGTCAGGACCCCGACTCGATGTCACATCGATCTAGCTGGTAACACCTCATATCACTTTGCGGCCTCACACACGGTATCCCCACGGGTGTCGTCTTACCTTTTCCCTGGACCGTTTGCGCCTTTTGGCTCACGTATATGATAGTGTCGCTAGCATCCATATGATAAAGAGCCCGGGCTGACATGACTAGTCGTAAACCCAAAGTGGCACAGACTTACAGGGACAGGCATCCATGACCCAGCTTCGAACGTGTCGGTCATCAGCAAGTGGGTCCGGGCTGTAGCACTGGGCTAGCAGGACTCCGGTAAACCGGGCTGTAGCGGGCTAACAGGACTCCGGTACTCACAGCGTGACATTTCCCCGAAGGGACAGACACAGGAACAAAGAAGGACACATGCCGGCCAGCCTAAGTGTTCCAGAGCAGTAGCAAGCTACCATGGCTTAGCGGTAACACTAGGAGACATTTCCCGGTAAGAGAGGCTACTAAAGATAAACGACTAGATGGTCAGATCCCACACATACCAAGCATTTCAATCATACACACAATATGCTCGATATGTGCAAATACAACGAAGCATCACAACATGACTCTACGACACAAGTACTTTATTTAGGGCTCAGTGAGCCATACATAACATACACACAAAGGTACGGGTCTCACGACCCAACATACAAGTCATACAATCATACAAGCCAACAGCGGAAGTAACTTGTCTGAGTACAGACAACTAGTAAAATAAAAGAGGCTTGGAAAGCCTAGCTATACTACGTGGTCCTTCACAAGCTCAGGGTCACCACCTGGGTCTTTAGCCTACTCGTTGATGTCAACGTCTACATAGAACCCATCAGAAGGGGTTGCAGCGTCTTCTGTAAAAATGTAGATTATAGCAACATGAGTACAAAGGTACTCAGCAAGACTTACATCAGATCCTACATACATACATAGTATCAAGAAGGGTTGGTGGAGTTATTGCAGCAAGCCAGCTTTGACTCTTGGCTAGACTATCCTACGATACTCCAGTTTGAAATAGTTTTGCGCACACGAGTCCACTATTCACCACTTCAATACACTACCGAGGATCCACCTCCGTCTTCCTACGGAAGAGCCATCCTCGGCACTCACACTTATCTTGAGGCTTTTAGTAGTTTCCATTTACTTGTCTATGAACTGTATAGGCAACCAAGTAGTCCTTTACCGCGGACGCGGCTATTCGAATAGATCATGTTAACCCTGCAGGGGTGTACTTCTTCATACATGTTTCCACCACTTAGCATCTGCACACGACATGTGCTCGGCAGACTTCAAGCGAAAGCCGACGTGGGTGTAGACCACGACCTACCTAAACACTTAAGCCTCTAGTCCAGGTTTATCGCCTATTCAGGTTCCATCCGCAGGGAGTCCGGCCGAGGTTTCCCATACGGCCCCGAACGATGTGAACAGGGTTCCTGAGATACCTAACGGGTATTCGGTACACCGTGCCACGTACCTACCGCATCACAGCCCACCCCTACGGTCAGCGCTGTCCACGGCCTCCAGTAGGCTACAAACACCAGAAACTACTTGCAACTCCTGGACAGAGAGCTAGGGTGAATAAGAAGTCGAGCGGGGTCATATTTCAGGGCCCAATGTATGGTAGTAGCTGATTCTTAAATCACACATACAGATCTCAGTGCTTAAGGTCGGCTTCAATGAAACAACCCACCATGTACTCCTACATGGCCTCTCATCGATACCTTTACCAAATCGTGTTCACCACACCACTCTCATTACCGACATTAACATTTCACTCTAGCCCATCACCCAGATGAACCAGACCTGACACGACTCTAAGCATAGCAGGCATAGCAAGGTAGGGACAACACATACATATGGCTCAATCAACTCCTACACATGCTAGTGGGTTTCATCTAGTTACCGTGGCAATGACAGGTCATGCAGAGGAAATGGGTTCAACTACCGTAGCACACAACAGTTTGAATCGCGTTGTCTTAATGCAGTAAAAGAGAGCAGGAGCGAGAACATGGGATTGTATCGACATGATCAAATGGTTGGTTGCTTGCCTGATGGTTCGTTGCACGGATACGATTCTTCGTTAGGGTAATCACGGTACTCCTCGGGGACAGATCCTGTCGCAAAGGGTAACGATACACAGGCATCACCAAACAATGTGCAACAATATGATGCATGCATGAAACATGGCAATATGAGTGTGTTGGGCTAATGCAACTAAAACCAGATGTGTTTGAGCAAATTTGAATCAAAGATTCAAATTCCAAATTCAAATATGGCCTTTTAAAGTGCCTTTTCTTGTTCTGATTAAAACATCAAGTTAACTTGTTTGATCATGCATGAAAATAGTACAGATGGATAGATTGGATTTTTCTGATCATTTTTCATATATTATTTGTCCAATTTGGAGTTACAGAATAAAAGTTATGAGTTTTTGAAGTTTAAATAATATTCTGGAATTTCCTGATTTAATTTAAATCCAGAAATTCAATTACTGCGTCAGCCTGACATCACAGTGACATTAGCAGGTCAACAGGGCTGGCTCGGGTCAAACCTGACGTGTGGGGTCCACACGTCAGTGTCACAGGGCTAATCCCGCGTTGACCCCGGGCTGGTTAGCTTTGACTAAGCCCTGGGGCCCACTTGTCAGCGTCAGTAGGTGGTGGGTTAGTGGCTAATTAACTGGGCCACGTCAGCTCGCTGGAGTTCTGGCCGGCGGCGACCAACAGTGCGGCGGCGATAGTGGTTTTGGTCGTTTCGGCCACCAAATGGAACGCGGCGACCACCGGAGTGAGGCTGAGGATGGCCCGCGGCTCTTGGCGGAGCCCGTTGGGGTCGGGGTGGCCGGAGTCGACGGCGGTGAGCTCGGCTGCGGCCGCCGGGTTTCGGTCGTGCGCGGGATTGGTGCTGGAGCTCGAAGTCGAGCAAAGTGAGGCGCTAGGGATGCTCTACGGGTTCTTGCGAACGTGTTGGACTCGCCGGGGTGACCAAATGGTCACCGGAGCTGCGTCGACGGCGAGCTCGGCGACGGCGGAGGTTCGGCCGTGGTGGGGATGCAGCTACGGTGAGGGAACGAGGGGAAGGAGAGGGGGAAACGGCTCGGGGGCTCACCGCGGTTGCAGTGGGCGTCGAAGCGGGCTCGGGGACGCGCTGGAGACGGCGAATTCGTCGGCGACGGTGATCGGAGCCCGAAGAGGGGAACGGCGACGTGGCGGCGATGCAGGGCTTCCGGGGACTCGTGGAGCGGTGGGGAGGAAGAGGGAGTTGTGGCGGAGCTTCTGAGCTACTCGGGGGAGCGAGGGGTGGCCGGAGACAGTGGCTACGGCGAACGGCGGCGATGGTGGTCTTCGGCCGTGAGAGGGAGAGAGCGAGGGAGAAGCCGGGGGAGAGTGAGAGAGAGCAGGGGGGATCGGGACGGGCTGCGGACGTCGTCCACGCGGCCAGGAGGGCGTCGGCAAGCAGGAGGTGGCCGCGCGGCCGTGCGCGCGCGAGCACGCAGCAGCTTCGGGGCGTGGGGAGGAAGACGACGGGGAGCTACAGTGCTGGGCTGGCTAGCTGGGCCGGCCAGCTGGCTGGGCCGCACAGGTAAGTCTTCCCTCTCTTTTCTGTTTTCTGTTTTATTTAATATTTCTGCAACTTTGTTGAATTAAATAAAATACCTAGTCAACTCCAAAAATCACCAAACTACTCCTGGTCCATAGTTGGAATATTTCCAACATGAAACATTTTAGTTTGGAGATATTTGAGCATTTAAATATTTTATATTATTTTAAATGCCCAAATTCAAATATCTATGATTTAATTCAAAAACCCTAAGATGGCCTAGAAAAATGTGCACCACTTTTGTCAGAGGTTCTGAACCAAGGCTAAAATGATGGACATTTTAGAAGGGCATTTCAGGTTCATTGAAAGATTATTTTAGTAACCCTAGTTGGTTTCAGAGGGGACTGGGGGTTCTGTCATCCCCATTTCATGTTTCTGATGAAAAGTAAACATGATGCAACACTCTAATGCATGACTAGCTAGGGTGTGACAACTCACCCCCACTCAAAAGAATCTCGTCCCGAGATTTGGGTTCCTCCGAGAAGAAGGCGGGATATTCAAGTCGAAGACGATCCTCCCTTTCCCAAGTTGCTTCATCTTCAGAATGGTGCGACCATTGAACCTTGAGAAACTTGATATTATGACGTCGCGTGGTACGTTCGGCTTGATCGAGGATACGAATGGGGTACTCTCGATATGTAAGATTATCTTGGAGATCAAGCGTTTCGTGGTCCACTTCACGGATAGGATCCGAGAAGCAACGCCTGAGTTGAGAAACGTGGAAGACATCGTGAACTCTGGAGAGGTGCGGAGGTAGTTCCAATTGGTAGGCAACTTCTCCTCGTTTGGCAAGAATGCGAAAAGGTCCAATGTAACGAGGAGCCAATTTGCCTTTGATACCAAAACGTTGGGTTCCCTTCAGAGGGGTGACCCGAAGATAAGCCTTCTCGTCAACCGCGAAAGTCATAGCCTTATGTTTTCGGTCATATTGACTCTTTTGACGGGATTGGGCTGTTTTCAACTTTTCACGAACGATACGAACTTGTTCTTCTGCTTCCTGAATCATATCCGGGCCAAAGAATTGTCTTTCCCCGGTCTCTGACCAGTTAAGGGGTGTTCGACATCGTCGTCCATAGAGAACTTCAAAAGGGGCTTTACCCAAGCTAGATTGATAGCTGTTGTTGTAAGCGAATTCGGCAAATGGAAGGCACTTCTCCCAGTCCATTCCGAATGAGATTACAGAGGCTCGAAGCATGTCTTCTAGAATCTGATTGACGCGTTCCACTTGACCACTCGACTGAGGGTGGAAGGCGGTGCTAAAGGAGAGACGAGTTCCCATAGCATTTTGGAAACTTTCCCAAAATCGAGAGGTGAAAAGACTTCCTCGATCCGAATTGATTTCCAAAGGAACACCATGAAGGGACACTATTCGGGAGATGTATAAGTCTGCCAGCTGGCTAGCGGTTATACTCTCACGAACAGGTAAGAAATGAGCTACTTTGGAAAGACGATCGACCACGACGAAGATAGCATTATTCCCTCTTTTGGTCCTGGGAAAGCCGGTAATGAAATCCATACCAATTTTATCCCATTTCCATTCAGGAATAGCTAAGGGTTGAAGGGTGCCAGCAGGCCGTTGATGCTCTGCTTTTACACGACGACAGACGTCGCAATTGGCAATATACTGAGCAATTTCTCTCTTCATCCTAGTCCACCAGAACCTCTGGCGTAGGTCCTGATACATTTTAGTACTACCGGGATGAATGGTGAGAGGAGATTCATGGGCCTCCTTAAGGATCAGCTGCCGTAGATGCTGGTTCTTGGGAACCACTAGACGGTTCTCAAAATACACAACACCATGATCATTAGTGGAGAAACAACTAGCACCTCCGCTAGCAATGTTCTCTTTGATTTTAGAGATTCCCTTATCTCGCTTTTGGGCAGCGATGATTTGATCCGTAAGTATAGGTTTTGCCACCAAGGTGGAAAGAAAACCTTGAGGTACAATGTGAAGGTTAAGCTTCCGAAATTCCTCATGGAGAAGCGGTTGACTTTGTTGTAACATCAGGTTGTTACAATAAGATTTACGACTTAGCGCATCAGCCATGACGTTGGCTTTCCCTGGGGTGTAGGTTATTCCTAAGTCGAAGTCTGTGATCAATTCAACCCAACGTCTTTGCCTGAGATTCAGATCCCGTTGGGTGAAGATGTACTTCAGGCTTTGGTGATCAGTGAATATTTCGCAACGATTACCGAGGAGGTAATGTCGCCAGGTCTTAAGTGCATAGACTACGGCTGCAAGTTCTAGATCATGGGTAGGATAATTCTCCTCATGTGGGTGCAATTGCCGTGAAGCGTAGGCAATTACGTGTCGATCTTGCATGAGAATGCAACCTAGTCCTTGTCGCGAGGCGTCGCAGTAGATAACAAAGTCTTTGGAGAAGTCTGGCAGTACCAGCACGGGAGCAGAAGTCAGGCGTCTTTTCAGTTCCTGAAAACTGTGCTCACATTGTGGAGTCCATTCGAACTTCTTATCTTTTTTGAGGAGTTCGGTTAGAGGTTTAGCAACTTTGGAGAAGTTCTCGACAAAGCGACGGCAATAGCTCGCTAAGCCTAGAAAACTCCGAACTTGCTTGATAGATTCAGGTGGAGTCCAATCAAGGACGGCTTGAACTCGCTCAGGGTTAACAGCAATACCTTTACCAGATATTACATGGCCCAGATAGGTCACTTCTGACAACCAGAATTCACATTTTGAAAATTTGGCATAAAGGCGATGCTCACGAAGTTTCTGCAACACTAGTCTTAGATGTTCGGCATGTTCTTCCTCGTTCTTGGAGTAGATGAGTATATCATCGAGATAAACTACGACGAATTTATCCAAATACTCCATGAAGATTGAGTTCATTAACCGAGAAAAGGTGGCTGGAGCGTTGGTTAAACCGAAGGACATGACGGTGTACTCGTATTGGCCATAACGAGTAACAAAGGCCGTTTTAGGAATGTCCCCGTTCCTGATTTTGATTTGATGGTATCCCAACCTCAAATCCATCTTGGAGAAGACTGAGGATCCAGCGAGCTGATCATACAGATCGTTGATCCTGGGAAGTGGATATTTGTTCTTGATTGTGACCAAATTGACAGGTCGGTAATCTACAACCATGCGGTCCGTACCATCCTTCTTCTTGACAAATAGGACGGGGCAGGCCCACGGAGATGAACTAGGGCGGATGAAACCCTTTTTCAAGGATTCATCGAGTTGTTTCTTAAGCTCGGCTAGTTCTAATGGTGCCATCTTATAAGGTCTTCTAGCAATCGGAACGGTTCCTGGAATGAGGTCAATTACGAACTCAACATCCCGGTCAGGTGGAACACCTGGCAATTCCTCTGGAAAGACATCCGGAAAGTCACGGACTACCGGAACGTCCTCAAGGTCTGGCAAAGGGTTGGCGTTAAGAGAATATAATTGTCGCTTGGCTATTCGAGTCAAAACATTGACTATCTTCCCCGAAGGATGGGTGAGTTGAACAGTCCTAGAAAAGCAATCGATTTGGGCATGATGAGCTGACATCCAGTCCATACCCAAAATGATATTAATATCTGAAGATTTAAGGGCTATCAAAGATGCAAGAAAAACAAGTCTGTCGACTTGGATTTCATTTCCATGGCTTACTCTAGAAGTTTGCCATTTGGATCCCGGAGTTTGAATTACCATAGAGGATGGCAAGTCACAGAATGCAACGTTATGCAAACGAGCATAATTTTCAGATATAAAAGAATGAGAGGCTCCTGTATCGAAAAGAACAGATGCCGGGTGGCAATTAACAAGAAGCGTACCGAGAACGACGTTGGGATCCTCTTGAGCTTCTTCGGCAGAGATACAGTTGACATGGCCACGTGAAGCGGTGACCGGTTTAGCATGAAACACTTTTCCTGTCGGCTTGCCACGGCCAACAGCTTTAGCAGATTGATTGGGGTTGGTCTGGGGACACTCACGCATATAGTGACCAGATTCCCCACACTTGAAACAAGTCACGGAACTGGTACGTGGAGGAGCATTATTGGTTGGACCCCCATAGGGCTTAGCTGGAGCAGACTGTTGAGCGGGGCGAGGCGCCTGGAAAGATGGCCTCGGTGTGAACCTGGGTGGCAAGGCGGTGTTGGGTACCCACACGCGGCGCTTCTGAGGACCAGCACCGGATGAGGAACCCGTGTCACGTCCATGCTTGCGTGTTGCGTCATAGTCAGTCTGACCAGTTTCAGCACTGATGGCTTTGTTGACAAGTTTCGAGAAGGATGTGCACTCATGCAGACGGAGGTCGCGGCGAAGCTCAGGACTAAGGCCCTTACGGAACCTTGCTTGCTTTTTGGCGTCAGTAGACACTTCCTCAGTTGCATATCGGGCGAGATTACCAAACTCTCTGCTATAGACATCCACAGAAAGTCGGCCTTGGGTGAAATTGCAAAATTCTTCACGCTTACGGTCCATGAGACCCTCCGGAATGTGATGCTCACGGAAAGCGTCGCTGAATTCAGCCCAAGTTGGGACATGGCCTGCTGGGCGCATAGCTCCATAATTCTCCCACCATAGACTGGCGGGGCCTTCAAGATGATATGCAGCAAAGGTGACCTTGTCAGCCTCAGCTACCAGCGCGGAACGCAGATTGTGAGAGATACTGCGAAGCCAGTCATCAGCGTCGAGAGGCTCGACGGAGTGGTGGAACGTGGGTGGATGCAATTTGATAAAATCACTGAGTGACACCACGTTAGCCCTCTGATGGTGTGCTGTATTCTGTTCAATACGCTCCAGCAAACGGTTTGTCTCCCGCTTGTTTCTCTCAGCTTCCATCATAACCTCGGCTAGTGAAGGAGGTTGAGGCAGATGTTCATTTCTGGCTTCACTGCCTTCGGCCTGCTCTTGGGAAGCAGGGCTAGCGCGCGTGTTGACCATCCTAGGTAAGCAAGACAATGATTTAGTCAGAATGATAAAATTCCGACATAGGATATAGAATGTAAGGAATAACTCGAAATGCAAGATGATCATGCGTATGACATGGTAGATACAGAAACTGCTTCTTTATTCCATCGTCATACACACCATACAGGTTTAGTACAAGACCAAGCAAAGTACTAAAACGGTGAAAAGAGGATTACATCTCATCGGAGGCATCTCAAGCTCCTATACATTATTTTTCTACATCTCCGGAAAGAGTACAAACTAGGTCATATCCCACGAGACACGCAGGACAACAGACGACACTGCTAGTGCGAACTAGTGATACTACTACTAACTCAGACCGATCCGTAGTAGTCCTCGTAGAAGTCACCTCCATAGCCTGGAAGCTCAACATGTTCATCCGGAAACAGATGATCTCGCGGAGCTTGTGGACCATAGGGGCTAGGATGAGGTCTTGGACCAACAGACGGTGGCCTACGGGGACCGCGAGGTGGGGTGATGCCTCCTACATCACGCCACACCATCACGTCTGGCAGAGCAGATCTCACAGGATAGAGATCGCGCATATCTGAATATCCAGCTTGCACCGCCGGTGCGAACCGAGTCAAAGTGGCCCAGTGGTCAGCACGGGTATTGAAGAGCTCTAACCTTAAGGCCCGATTTTCACGGTCCTTATCCTCGAGCATCTCAGCAGTGGTGCGAGTCCGTGAATCCTCCTGAGTGGAGTCAGCGTAGATAGCCTGGAGATACCCTTGTGCTCCCGGAAGTGATCCTGGCATATACCGGAAATCAGAGTCCCGAAATAACCCAGATCTGACTCGCATAATGGTCATCATAGAGTAGGCGGCATCCTGCACAGCCATCTCGATAGTAACCCCGAGTCCATAGGAGCAGTGAAGAGGCTCAGTGGATCCAGGATAAGATGGAAATATCCTGACAGTGCAGAGATACTGGCTTTGATTAAAGTCTCGGAATTGCTCTTCGACCGTGTACTCAGGATACCAGCGGTATCCAGCCTCAGTCATTACCCTAACCAACTTGGCAGTATGGCCGGGTACATCTAGGCATCGGGTCAGGCGAACCACTTGATTGAGGTCGCGAGTGGCCATCTGAAAGCACAATTATAATGCAAAGGCATTAGAATTTCTAGCAAAATTTCGGCAGCATAACAGCTGTAAATGCTCAAAAAGGATATTGAGACATTTGACAAAGGATTTCGTACACACTCAACATCATCATATCAAGTCTTGAAACCATTCCTACAACATAATGTGGTAGTAGAACTGAACTAGGCTGATAACCATCAAACTTATAAGGTACTACTGATTAGTAACACGTGATCCTGATAGAGAGAACAGATCCTAATTCCTTAACCCCCGGTGGAAGAATGGACTGACTCAGATCAGAATGTCATAAGGTATAAGGAGTAAAAAGAGCCTTACGTTCCAACACACAAACAATTCCCCTACATATAACTAAAGAATTTCTAGACTCAACATCGACCAGTTTGGCTTGGAGAACCTACAGGCAGTCCGGCTCTGATGCCAACGCTGTCAGGACCCTGACTCGATGTCACATCGATCTAGCTGGTAACACCTCATATCACTTTGCGGCCTCACGCACGGTATCCCCACGGGTGTCGTCTTACCTTTTCCCGGGACCGTTTGCGCCTTTTGGCTCACGTATATGATAGTGTTGCTAGCATCCATATGATAAAGAGCCCGGGCTGACATGACTAGTCGTAAACCCAAAGTGGCACAGACTTACAGGGACAGGCATCCATGACCCAGCTTCGAACGTGTCGGTCATCAGCAAGTGGGTCCGGGCTGTAGCACTGGGCTAGCAGGACTCCGGTAAACCGGGCTGTAGCGGGCTAACAGGACTCCGGTACTCACAGCGTGACATTTCCCCGAAGGGACAGACACAGGAACAAAGAAGGACACATGCCGGCCAGCCTAAGTGTTCCAGAGCAGTAGCAAGCTACCATGGCTCAGCGGTAACACTAGGAGACATTTCCCGGTAAGAGAGGCTACTAAAGATAAACGACTAGATGGTCAGATCCCACACATACCAAGCATTTCAATCATACACACAATATGCTCGATATGTGCAAATACAACGAAGCATCACGACATGACTCTACGACACAAGTACTTTATTTAGGGCTCAGTGAGCCATACATAACATACACACAAAGGTACGGGTCTCACGACCCAACATACAAGTCATACAATCATACAAGCCAACAGCGGAAGTAACTTGTCTGAGTACAGACAACTAGTAAAATAAAAGAGGCTTGGAAAGCCTAGCTATACTACGTGGTCCTTCACAAGCTCAGGGTCACCACCTGGGTCTTTAGCCTACTCGTTGATGTCAACGTCTACATAGAACCCATCAGAAGGGGTTGCAGCGTCTTCTGTAAAAATGTAGATTATAGCAACATGAGTACAAAGGTACTCAGCAAGACTTACATCAGATCCTACATACATGCATAGTATCAAGAAGGGTTGGTGGAGTTATTGCAGCAAGCCAGCTTTGACTCTTGGCTAGACTATCCTACGATACTCCAATTTGAAATAGTTTTGCGCACACGAGTCCACTACTCACCACTTCAATACACTACCGAGGATCTGCCCCCGTCTTCCTACGGAAGAGCCATCCTCGGCACTCACACTTATCTTGAGGCTTTTAATAGTTTCCATTTACTTGTCTATGAACTGTATAGGCAACCAAGTAGTCCTTTACCGCGGACGCGGCTATTCGAATAGATCATGTTAACCCTGCAGGGGTGTACTTCTTCATACATGTTTCCACCACTTAGCGTCTGCACACGACATGTGCTCGGCAGACTTCAAGCGAAAGCCGACGTGGGTGTAGACCACGACCTACCTAAACACTTAAGCCTCTAGTCCAGGTTTATCGCCTATTCAGGTTCCATCCGCAGGGAGTCCGGCCGAGGTTTCCCATACGGCCCCGAACGATGTGAACAGGGTTCCCGAGATACCTAACGGGTATTCGGTACACCGTGCCACGTACCTACTGCATCACAGCCCACCCCTACGGTCAGCGCTGTCCACGGCCTCCAGTAGGCTACAAACACCAGAAACTACTTGCAACTCCTGGACAGAGAGCTAGGGTGAATAAGAAGTCGAGCGGGGTCATATTTCAGGGCCCAATGTATGGTA
The DNA here is from genome assembly GCF_018294505.1 of Triticum aestivum. NCBI lineage: Eukaryota > Viridiplantae > Streptophyta > Magnoliopsida > Poales > Poaceae > Triticum > Triticum aestivum. Next base: position 268,274,615 of record NC_057804.1, on the reverse strand, counting down.
GTAGCTGATTCTTAAATCACACATACAGATCTCAGTGCTTAAGGTCGGCTTCAATGAAACAACCCACCATGTACTCCTACATGGCCTCTCATCGATACCTTTACCAAATCGTGTTCACCACACCACTCTCATTACCGACATTAACATTTCACTCTAGCCCATCACCCAGATGAACCAGACCTGACACGACTCTAAGCATAGCAGGCATAGCAAGGTAGGGACAACACATACATATGGCTCAATCAACTCCTACACATGCTAGTGGGTTTCATCTAGTTACTGTGGCAATGACAGGTCATGCAGAGGAAATGGGTTCAACTACCGTAGCACACAGCAGTTTGAATCGCGTTGTCTTAATGCAGTAAAAGAGAGCAGGAGCGAGAACATGGGATTGTATCGATATGATCAAATGGTTGGTTGCTTGCCTGATGGTTCGTTGCACGGATACGATTCTTCGTTAGGGTAATCACGGTACTCCTCGGGGACAGATCCTGTCGCAAAGGGTAACGATACACAGGCATCACCAAACAATGTGCAACAATATGATGCATGCATGAAACATGGCAATATGAGTGTGTTGGGCTAATGCAACTAAAACCAGATGTGTTTGAGCAAATTTGAATCAAAGATTCAAATTCCAAATTCAAATATGGCCTTTTAAAGTGCCTTTTCTTGTTCTGATTAAAACATCAAGTTAACTTGTTTGATCATGCATGAGAATAGTACAGATGGATAGATTGGATTTTTCTGATCATTTTTCATATATTATTTGTCCAATTTGGAGTTACAGAATAAAAGTTATGAGTTTTTGAAGTTTAAATAATATTCTGGAATTTCCTGATTTAATTTAAATCCAGAAATTCAATTACTGCGTCAGCCTGACATCACAGTGACATCAGCAGGTCAACAGGGCTGGCTCGGGTCAAACCTGACGTGTGGGGTCCACACGTCAGTGTCACAGGGCTAATCCCGCGTTGACCCCGGGCTGGTTAGCTTTGACTAAGCCCTGGGGCCCACTTGTCAGCGTCAGTAGGTGGTGGGTTAGTGGCTAATTAACTGGGCCACGTCAGCTCGCCGGAGTTCTGGCCGGCGGCGACCAACAGTGCGGCGGCGATAGTGGTTTTGGTCGTTTCGGCCACCAAATGGAACGCGGCGACCAACGGAGTGAGGCTGAGGACGGCCCGCGGCTCTTGGCGGAGCCCGTTGGGGTCGGGGTGGCCGGAGTCGACGGCGGTGAGCTCGGCTGCGGCCGCCGGGTTTCGGTCGTGCGCGGGATTGGTGCTGGAGCTCGAAGTCGAGCAAAGTGAGGCGCTAGGGATGCTCTACGGGTTCTTGCGAACATGTTGGACTCGCCGGGGTGACCAAATGGTCATCGGAGCTGCGTCGACGGCGAGCTCGGCGACGGCGGAGGTTCGGCCGTGGTGGGGATGCAGCTACGGTGAGGGAACGAGGGGAAGGAGAGGGGGAAACGGCTCGGGGGCTCACCGCGGTTGCAGTGGGCGTCGAAGCGGGCTCGGGGACGCGCTGGAGACGGCGAATTCGTCGGCGACGGTGATCGGAGCCCGAAGAGGGGAACGGCGACGTGGCGGCGATGCAGGGCTTCCGGGGACTCGTGGAGCGGTGGGGAGGAAGACGGAGTTGTGGCGGAGCTTCTGAGCTACTCGGGGGAGCGAGGGGTGGCCGGAGACAGTGGCTACGGCGAACGGCGGCGACGGTGGTCTTCGGCCGTGAGAGGGAGAGAGCGAGGGAGAAGCCGGGGGAGAGTGAGAGAGAGCAGGGGGGATCGGGACGGGCTGCGGACGTCGTCCACGCGGCCAGGAGGGCGTCGGCAAGCAGGAGGTGGCCACGCGGCCGTGCGCGCGCGAGCACGCAGCAGCTTCGGGGCGTGGGGAGGAAGACGACGGGGAGCTACAGTGCTGGGCTGGCTAGCTGGGCCGGCCAGCTGGTTGGGCCGCACAGGTAAGTCTTCCCTCTCTTTTCTGTTTTCTGTTTTATTTAATATTTCTGCAACTTTGTTGAATTAAATAAAATACCTAGTCAACTCCAAAAATCACCAAACTACTCCTGGTCCATAGTTGGAATATTTCCAACATGAAACATTTTAGTTTGGAGATATTTGAGCATTTAAATATTTTATATTATTTTAAATGCCCAAATTCAAATATCTATGATTTAATTCAAAAACCCTAAGATGGCCTAGAAAAATGTGCACCACTTTTGTCAGAGGTTCTGAACCAAGGCTAAAATGATGGACATTTTAGAAGGGCATTTCAGGTTCATTGAAAGATTATTTTAGTAACCCTAGTTGGTTTCAGAGGGGACTGGGGGTTCTGTCATCCCCATTTCAAGTTTCTGATGAAAAGTAAACATGATGCAACACTCTAATGCATGACTAGCTAGGGTGTGACAGGGCTGTTGTCCTTTATCCGGCATGGTTCTTTGTTATGGCGCGGCTTCCCATTCCCATCTCTGGGTTCGAACGTATTTGGGTCGCTGGTGCTGCTTCTTGCCAACCAGCTATCCTCTCCTGCATAGAGGCGGGTCATGAGGCTTGTTAACGCGACCATTCTTCGCGGCTTTTCTTGGCCGAGGTGTCTGGCGAGCCATTCGTCTCGGATGCTGTGTTTGAAAGCTGCTAGGGCCTCTGCGTCCGGATAGTCGACTATATGATTCTTTTTTATAAGGAATCTGTTCCAGAGCTTCCGTGCTGACTCTCTGGGCTGCTGAGTTATATGACTCAGATCATCTGCATCCGGGGGCCGGACATAGGTCCCTTGAAAGTTTGCCCGGAAAGCATCCTCAAGCACTGCCCAACTTCCCATGGTGTTTTCGGGTAGGCTTTTAAGCCAATGCCGAGCTGGCCCTTTGAGCTTAAGGGGTAAGTATTTTATGGCGTGGAGGTCGTCTCCTCTGGCCATGTGTATGTGGAGGACATAGTCCTTCATCCAGACTCCAGGGTCTGTTGTTCCGTCGTATGGTTCTATGTTCACTGGCTTGAATCTGGCTGGGCATTCGTGATCCAGCACCTCATCGGTAAAACATAGGGGGTGTGCGGCGCCCCTATATCTAGGCGTGCCGCGATTTTCGGGTATTTTTTGCGTTGCATCACTCAATGGAGCTTGCTTTCTTGGCCTATAGATGGATCTGGTAGGGCCAGTTTTCTGATGCGAATTCTTAGACGGATCGCGCGCTATATTGAGTGCGGCGTCCTTTGACGCGTGAGATTGATCGTAGGCTCGTCTATCCGACCTTGTGGCTTCCTTATTTTTTGACTATGGGGGCTTTATGGCCTCTTCGTCAAATTCCGGTAGTAGTTTCCGCTTCAGATAGCTCTTTGTGTGGCGACTACTGCTGTACTTGTGTGCGGTATTGAGTACTTTGCCCCATATGATCCTGAGTGCAGCCTCCGCTGTCTTGAGCCTCCGCTTCTGCTTTTTCAGGCTAGGTGCAGCGGCGATGAGCCTTTGGTGGAGGTCCTGATGTTCCAGCAATTTTTCTGGTGTGAGGTCGTCTGGGCTATTATCCTTCCTGGGGATTGGTTGTTCGGATTGTCCGCCCTGCATGGATGGATGCTCAACGGCATGTTCATCGTCCGTTGAGTCGCCCTGCTCTATGGCTGTGTTTTTGTAGAGGTGGGGCTTGGCCTTGTGCTTACGCTGCTGCTTTGATTGTTTTTCGGGGGAGCGATCCCTGGCCGCATCCTTTTGGTCCTCGTTGTCGTTTCTGTTGTGTGTGTCCACCATGCAGACATCGTATGATGAGGTGGTTTTTCGGAGCCCTATAGGTGTTGGTTCTTGATCGTCTCCTTCATCGGCGTCCATGTCGTCGATGTCTTCGGAGTCGAAGTCGAGCATGTCGGTTAAATCGTCGACAGTGGCTACGAAGTGGGTGGTGGGTGGGCTATGAATTTCATTGTCGTCCGCATCCCAACCGTGTTCGCCGTAGTCCGGCTAGGGCTCTCCTGACAAAGAGAGAGACTTTAACGAATTCAGGATATCGCCAAAGGGCGAGTGCTGAAAGACGTCCACGGCGGTGAACTCCATGATCAGAGCCCGATTGGGTTCGATCGACAGGGGTGCAGAATATTCAGAGTCCGGAACAGAGTCCGGCACCTTGGAGTTACCGGCCTTGCAAAGGACTGGGTAGGTATTCGGCTCTATCGCCGCAGAGATTGCGGCTCCGGGGGCGGCGTCCAACCGTCCGTCCCTGGCTAGCGCAATCGACTCTGAACTAATGGTCGGAGTGAACACCTGAGCGGCGCTCTGGTCACTGTCCAGCGGCAGAGCTAGATCATGCCCATCGAGACAGTGTGGCGCGCCCGGTCGTGGCCCGAATCCGTCGAGGATCATGTCCCCGCGGATGTCGGCCGTGTAATTTAAGCTTTCAAACCTGACTTGATGGCCAGGGGCGTAGCATTCGATCTGCTCCACATGGCCAAACAAGTCGGCCCGCAGTGCAAAGCCGCCGAATACGAAGATCTGTCCGGGGAGAAAGATCTCATCCCGGACCGCGTCGTGATTGATGAGCGAAGAAGCCATCGGGCCTAAAGGTGACGACACAGAGGAACTCTCAATGAAAGCACCAATGTCGGTGTCAAAACCGGCGGATCTCGGGTAGGGGGTCCCGAACTGTGCGTCTAGGCGGATGGTAACAGGAGACAAGGGACACGATGTTTTTACCCAGGTTCGGGCCCTCTCGATGGAGGTAAAACCCTACTCCTTCTTGATTAATATTGATGATATGGGTAGTGCAAGAGTAGATCTACCACGAGATCGGAGCGGCTAAACCTGTGACGCCCTCGATTCAATCGTACACCAATCATACACGCAAATGTGTACGATCAAGATCAAGGACTCACGGGAAGATATCACAACACAACTCTAGACACAAATTAAAATAATACAAGCTTTATATTACAAGCCAGAGGCCTCGAGGGCTCGAATACATAAGCTCGAAAACAAAAGAGTCAGCGGAAGCAACAATATCTGAGTACAGACATAAGTTAGACAAGTTTGCCTTAAGAAGGCTAGCACAAAATAACAACGATCGAAAAGGCAAGGCCTCCTGCCTGGGAGCCTCCTAACTACTCTTGGTCGTCGGCGTCCGTCACGTGGTAGTAGGCACCCTCGGGGTAGCAGCCGTCGTCAAAGGTGGCATCTGGCTCCTGGACTCCACCATCTGGTTGCAACAACCAGAAAGAAGAAAGAAAGGGGAAAAGGGGAAGCAAAGCAACCGTGAGTACTCATCCAAAGTACTCGCAAGCAAGGATCTACACTACATATGCAACATTATCAAAGAGGGGTTGTATATATGGACTGGGCTGCAGAAATGCCAGAATAGAGAGAAGGCCTAGTCCTATCGAAGAATAGCATCTTCTGGAAACCACCATCTTGCAGCAAACAAGAGGGAGTAGAGTAGCATAAAGTAAAGCGGTAGTAGTGTTATCAACCTCGGCCAGAGATCCTTTCTCGACTCCCTGCGAGAAAGCAATCCCAGAGCCATACTATCCAGTTATCATCACAATCAAATCCTCATCACCATCCAGTTCTCATCACAAGTATCCAGTTCTAGTTGTATCGATCGGGATACAACTCCAAGTGTCCGTTACCGTAGGACAGGCTATGCATAGATTAGTTCTTCCCTGCAGGGGTGCACCAACTTACCCACCACGCTCGATTGACTCCGGCCGGACACACTTTCCTGGGTCATGCCCGGCCTCGACCAAACAATACGCCGCAACCCGACCTAGGCTTAAATAGAGAGGTCAAGCACGCCGGACTAAACCTATGCCCCCAGGGTTCATGGGCCATCGCCCCGGGAACTCCTGCACGTTGCGAACGCGGCCGGTGAGCAGACCTAGCTACCTCCCTAAAAAGGCAGGAGCTTACCAGTCCAACCCGGCGCGCGCCGCTCCGTCGCTGACGTCTATTAAGCTTCGGCTGATGCATACGACGCAGAACGCCCATACTATGCCCACGTGATGGTTAGTGCTATCAGGCCAGAGGCCCCTCGGATCAAATATCCAAATCGTAGTGGATTAGGAACGCGCGGTAACAAGCAGAGACTCACGAAAGAGGTGACCCCGTTGCCCCGTCTCGAGGACTTGCGGCAAGGGCTAAGAATGCCCGGCCCCGCCTCGTAATTATCTCACGGGCACCTTCCAGGTCAACCCGTCTCCACATCACTTTCCAAGTAACAGTTGTAAAGTCCAAGTATCCGTGTGTCCAAACATCAAGAGGAAAACCCAAGGAATCACCCTCGGCGGGTTCCACTCAATGTAATCATCAAGGTGAACGTAGAGGAATCACCCTCGAGGTTCACACTTGAGGGGTTGCACGACAGAGTCGTATCGGAAGTGGTTAAAGAGGAAATCACCCTCGATGACCA